>NC_056726.1:1888918093-1888985593 GCF_019279795.1 Protopterus annectens
AGTTATCCCTCTCCACAAAGGAGGAGTGGCTGCAGACCCTGGGAACTATCACCCCATTAGCCTGACAAGGCTGTCATGCAAAGCTATGGAACACATTGTCAAGGACCTAAGAAACAGGGATATGGAAATCTCCAGACTCAGGATCCCACACTGTTTGCTTTTGTGAAAGGTAGATCATGCCTGTTCAATCAAACTGGTTGACTTCTTTGAGTCAATCACCGGAGCTGTGGATGAGGGCAAGGTGGTTCATACAGCCTACCTTAATCTGGACCAGCCCTTTGATAACATTCCCCACTCAGGAATCATGGATAAACTCACTAAGCTATGCATCAACCCCTATAACAGTAGGTGGGTTTCAAACTGTCTCACAGACAGAACTCACAGTGTGAAAGTAGCTGACCCCAAGTTAAACTGCCAACTAGTCACGAGTGGAGTTCTACAGGGTTCGGTTATGGGTCCTTTCCTGTTTGGTATCAACTTTTCTGAAGTCCATGCCAGCATGAAGGGACTCTGGCTGACAATGTTTGCAGGTGATTGCAAGTTGGGAACTGACATCTTACAGAAAGGCCTCACTGAGACCAATGACTGGTGTCAGAGCCATGGCCTTAAGCTCAATGTCAAAGAATGTGTTGTCATTCCCCTTTGGGATGTCAGGCACTACAGGGATGTTACAGCACCAAAAATCAGACACCAGTGTGAAAATGCATACCCACAACCAGTCCCACCACAGTCACAGTCACACACTGGTAGGTCAGGTGAACAGTAGAGCATACGGACTGTGTGAAGAAATACATAATAGTTTTCCAGTCACACACTACCCCTACATATAGTGGCCCAATTCTCAGTGTAGTCTGATTCCTGACCATGATACAGGACACGGCACAGTCTGCCCCTACAAAGGCATACAGCCAGTAGACCAGAAGGCATTAGGGCAGCATACACAGTCAGATAAAAAAGGAGCCATGACACTTACATCTACCCCCTCCATACACAGCCCAAATAACATGTACACATGGAATGTGTACACAGTCCTGACAGTCTGTCAACAATGGCCAGACATACAGAGACCTCTCAAATGTACAGTTTACCTCAGGATGTACAGGCTCAAGACTGATATCTATGGTCTCTTCCCTGTTACATGTCTGTGGGTCTGCTACATCACTGGGATGGTAGGAAGATTGAAGGAAGAAATAATGATACTAAATACATCTGGCCTCATAGTGCATGACATCTGGACAAAGCCTGACGTCATTTGGGGACAGAGGCACAAACACAGGCATAGATAGGACATATTGCTGTCAGAAATTTAGACAGTTGCTGATGTTACTGGGTTTGTTGTAACATATCTTTTATGTGGAATATTAAGTCAGTAATACCAATGGATATTAGTATTTACTGACTGCATTACCCAGAGTCCATGACTGATTTTCCAAGGGCAACTACTGTCGGGGGAACAGACAAAACATAACAGGCAAACATGTGGCCAGTCAGTGGACAGCCTGTCAGTGGAGAGGTATTTCAGAGACATATCACTGTCAGACATGATGTCACTCAATAAATGCATGTCCACACAAACCCTGTCACCCTATCAATGCACCATGTGTATAACAACACTGATGATGACATAGAATCTGTTCACATCTCTGGAGATATGCCCCCCATGTTGTTGTGCTGTCTCTAAATGTCCTGTCCTGTGAGGTATTCCCACCTACTGTCTTTGAATCTGTAGCCCACCACCTCTGTAATGTCCCTCACACAGGCAAGTAAAAGGGCCAAAGCCCACATAAAGGACGTCCCATTTGTTGGAGCTAGAAGCAGTGTCCAGGCCCACAACACAAAACTATGAGGGCACCTATATAGTTGTATGTCCATAGCAATATCTGACATCTGCACATCTGCATAGGGGACAGACAGACAGTGGACAGCAGACATGTTATGCATTAGGATGAATGTCCTGAAGGATAGAAGTCTGAAACTGAAATGTATGCCATTACTACATGACAGCATTCCTCACTGACATGGCCAAAAAATATAGTACTCTACAGTTAATATAATAATATCATATTAATATCCAATAGGGGATACATAAAAACATACAGCTGAAACACCAGGAACAAGATAGTGTAGTACTCAGAGTCCCAGCTCTGCATGCAGAGGTGCATGGTTGGAGTACTACAATAGGCAATCTAATCTTACATGGAAAAGCAGTGTCAAAAGTACTAATTTCATAATACAATATGTGTGGAATCATATTCGTCCACCAGTGTACTGCAGCTGGTGTAACATGCAAGTGTGAGTGCATATAACATGTGATACTACTCATGTATACAAAAATAATAAAAACAAAAAATGTGATACTACCCAAGTATACCCAAATGTCCTGTACAGTATAGTCACACAGCTTGCTACTGTAATGAGAGCACATAAAAGCATGTTATGTACAGGAAATTAAATAAACCTATTATATGATGTCATTATTCTGCTATTTTATGAGACTGGAATGTGAACAATGGTTACCAGGGCTGAGCTAATCCTATCAGATTTACACATTGCTTAAATGTGAATGATAACCAGTAGTTAGCTCTGCTAAACATATTTGTACACTGGTAAGTATCGGTAAATGAAGCCTACACAGCTTAAGTGCCTATCGGTTTAACCATGTTTTAGCTCCGATTAGCACAGCGCAAACCCATGCAAACCCACTTAAAACTGCTTCAAAGTGCCTTAATCACTTTGTATCCAGCAGCCCAGCATCTGCCAAGCAACAAAATAAGTAACCATGCTCAGCCTTGATCCCAGGATGCTATACAGCATAGTCACAGCAGTTTAGCACTGGGCCATCTTAGCTGTGAGATATTAGGATGTTTTTTACAACATATGCAGTTTATTAAATAGTGATGTATATGTTAGTGCAAGCCAGAATGAGCTAAATGGGGCATATAATAAAATTAATAGCATGTTGAGCGACCTTTTTCTTGAAGGGAGCATTGATGTAAATACATACCATTTTTTGACCATGCCAGCCCCAGTAGTTCCAACATTGTTGGTGCCCCTAAAATACATAAGGATCTA
Organism: Protopterus annectens; assembly: GCF_019279795.1. Classification (NCBI taxonomy): domain Eukaryota; kingdom Metazoa; phylum Chordata; order Ceratodontiformes; family Protopteridae; genus Protopterus; species Protopterus annectens. The sequence continues at coordinate 1,888,921,166 of NC_056726.1, forward strand.
AATAGTCCACCCTTTAGACCTATTGTGGACGGTAGGGGTTCTGTGACATATGCTTGTGCCAAGTTTGTTGACTGCAAGTTGAAACCATTTGTTAAGTCAGAGACACAAGTATGTCGAGATTCTTGGCATTTTTTGGAAAATATTAATGCACTAGAGTTCAATGAACATCACATTTTCCTTACAGTCGACATCAAGGACCTCTATACCTCCATTCCACACCGAATAGGAATTGAATGGGTTAGAGAGTTCCTTCACATAAGAGGGATGGAACATCAGCAAATTAATTTGATAGAAGTTCTCCTTGAAATAATACTGGAGAATAATTATATTCTTTTTTCAGACAAATTGTTCCTCCAAAAGAGTGGCATTGCAATGGGCTCCCCTTGTGGGAGCAGTTTTGCTAACAGTGTTTTGGCCTATTGGGAAAGGTCCTTCCTATTTAATTGTACAACATACAAAGAACATGTGGCCTGGTACACAAGGTACCAGGATGACATGTTCTTCTTGTGGAAGGGGCCGGGGGACATGATTAATGTGTTTATAACTGAAATGACTTCATTTACTTCATTCTTGGAATTTACATACCAAGTAGGCCAAAATGAGGTTAATTTTTTGGACATCCACCTTAGTAAAGACAATAACAATAGGCAATTTAGTTCTACCATCCATCGAAAACCCACATACTCTTAATACGTTCTTACATTTCACAAGTTGCCATCCCCTCCATCAGGAAAGGGCAGTGGTTAAGGGACAGGCAGTAAGAGCAGCGAGGATGGTGTCCAATTTTGATGATTTCTTAGAGGAGTGTAATCTCCTCAAAGAAATGTTCTTAAAAAGAGCTTATCCTTTACCCTTAATCGATCAAGTGATGGAAGAGGTACGTAATAAAAGATCAATAGGGTATTTTCAACCTTTGGTACAAGAAAAACAAGTTTACACAACCCCACCAGTGGGGAATGTTATTAACAATTCCCAGGGAAAAGAAAAGGTATTGAATGGGGCAACTTGTTTTTTAACAAACTATTCCCTAGATGCAAGCAGCATTATGGAGATTATATGTAAAAATTGGTCTTTAATACAACAGGACAATGCATTAGTCAAAATGTTGGGCACAACACCAGCTATAACATACAGAAGAGGTCTCAATTTGAAAAATTTGGTTGAGAGACCGAAAAAAGCTTTAAGAGGCCAAACTGGTATGTTTAAATGTGGAAGATGTGCCCAATGTAAACATATTAAAGTGACTAATAAGGTTAACATCAGAGATAAGATGTATCAAATTTGGGGTAGACATATATGTGATTCCCAAGGGTTAGTTTATGTGGCCGTCTGCAACCAATGCGAAGGTTACTATATTGGAAAAACAGAACGAAAGCTCAAGCAAATGATATATGAGCATCAATATAGCATTGATAGGCAGATCAGTACAAATGCCCTAGCAAGGCATATAATAAAACACCCAGACCATACGTTCAGTTTTATTGTCTTGCAAAAAGTAGACCGTAACAGCAGGGGTGGTCCATGGCAACTTAAACTCGAGGAAATAGAATTGGCATGGCAGATCCATACCATGGCTTATATTATGCCGGGTTTAAATGAATATGTATCTATTAAATGTTTACTCAAAATAAAAGCCTTAGCTAGATAAGCATTACAGGCCTTTTTGAATAAATAGATCAAGTTAGGATATTTTAATATACATGGTTTTAGAAATTTAGTAATTTTAAAGAAAATATATTACCATCACAAGGCTGGGTGATTTGGTATTTTTAATATTGAGATAAACTAGGCTTGAGAAAGTTTATTGTCTAAGGTTTACTGATTTTAGAAAAACCTATGTAAAACAAATCTCTGGTTCAGCAAACAAATGGTTACTTGTGATTTTTTATTGTTGATTGTTTTTTACTTAATTAATTGATTGCTTGATTAGACTAACACTGTGTATAAAGGGCATTCCTTTTCACATGGGATTGTATCTTATATGTTTTTTGATGGTCTGAAGAAGTTGGCTTACCTTTTGCCAACGAAAGCGCTTACCAATAAAGGAGTTTAGTTCTACAAATCCGCTCTCTTTTTTGTTTTCACTAGTTTTGTTTTTTGTCAGTACGTAACATATGCAGTACAGTCAGTTTACACTAGGAAAGACACACTGTGTAATGAGGAAGGACCCATGACACTCACATCTGCCTCCCCCAGTCCAAATAATAAGTGAACAGTATTTTGCTACAAAACCATAATAGACCATACACAGTGGCCAGACATATACAGTGATCTCTTAGCAAAAACAACTACAATAAGTGAAGATAGTAAACAAAAATACAAACAGCCAGTATTCACACAAGTTCATCTTACTCTGATATCTTTGCCAAATCCTTCAAGGAGTAACACATTACAAGAAATACTTGCTTAATTAGAAGAAGCAATTAACACTAAAGTACATTTAAATACACAGCCTCCAATTACACTCCTCATTCAACCCCCTAGGGGGTAAAGTATCACATTTAAAAACATACATTGTTTCTGTACATAACAATTGTTATTTTATGACTGTTTGTCCACTGAGAAAATGATTTTTTCCAAAGCAGTACCTCATAACCCACTGCACTTAATTACATGTATATACACAGCCTCCAAGTACACTACTCGTTCAACCCCCCTAGGGGATAAATTATCACATTTAAGAATTTAAACCGATTCTGTACATAACAATTGTTCTTTTATGACTACTACCCCCATGGTGAGAATTATTAAAATGTACAACTATAGAACTGTCCTTTTCCTCATCAGTAACATGTCTCACATGTTCTAACAGCCTAGGTTTAAAACACTTGTTACTCTTCTCTACATAAAAGATGTTAAAAGGGCATCTAAGAGCATTCTCCATATATCAACCTCTTGAATGTACAGAGTCCCACTTGTTGTCTACCCTTTCCCCTCAGCAGGAATGACAGAAAAAAGTTATGGTAGACCCTACCTATCAACCTCTTACTGTATGGCATCTGTACCAAGTGTGACATAATTTGGGACAGAGGCCCAAAAACATGGTCATACTTGAAATATTGCTGTTATACACTGAGCAAATTGTTGGTGTTATGGGGTTTGTTGTAACATATCTTTTCTGAGGGATATAAAGTCTGAATCACAAATGGATGTTGGCATGTACTGACTGCAATCACCAGAGTATGCTACTGATTTGCCAAGGCCAACAGATGTCTGTGGAACAGACCCAACATAACAGGCAAACCTCTGGCCATTATGTGGATAGCCCTACAGTTGAGAGCTATGCAGACACAGAACTTTGTCAGACTGAAACCCATGCAGAAGCAGCATGTTCAGACAAACCCTGTTAAACAAGCAGTATTCAAAACATATAACAGTAATACTCACATTCTGCCCCTAAATCTTGAATCTTCTCCAACATTTTGTTGGCTTGTCTCCACAGGTCTTATTCTAAGAGGTATTAGCTCACACACCTCCAGGATCTCTTCATCACAGGTAAGGGAAAGGGCCAATGCCTACATGGAATTATAGGATTATGTTGCCATAACATTGGCTATTGGAATAACTACACAGCTGTTCTGCATGCAATCAGCAACTGGGGAGCACTAATTGGTGCTCAGGCCATCACATGGTCATGAGCATTACCTACAAAAGACAAACTGCCATCTATTCAAACCACCTCTGTTATAGACAGTCCATCAGTGCAAAGCTGAAGTAGTGTGAGAAAAAAAAATAAAAAAGGATATATCTATGAAATATCCAATAAAAACATATGTGAAACAAGTAAGGATGTAACTGAATGTAGTAGGTGTCCTGTAATAATGGAGCATAGGGGTTTGAAAGCATATGTCTCAACAAGACTTGCTGTACTGATGTACTGCCAAATCTGTGAAGACTGACATTACAACATCCCCTATCATTGTCCTCTGACTTTCCCATTCGGGATTGCCACAGTGGATTATCTGTTGCCATCTCTGCCTGTCCTCTGAATCTTGCCCTCTCACACCAACCACCTGCATGTCCTCTCTCACGGTATCCAAAAACCTTACCTGAGGCATTCCTCTCTTCCTCTTACATGGCAGCTACAATCTTACCATCCTTTTCACAATATACTCAGTACTCGACCTCAGCACATGTCCAAACTGATGTAATGCTGTCTCTCCAACACTGTCTCATATCCGTCCAACATGGCCTGAGCCTGTCATATAGACATTGCTAAACCTGTGCACCTGTGTCACACCAAGTGCAAATCATAACATCTGTAACTCTGCCACATGCAGCTCTGGCCACTGCCTCCAACCCATAAAACATAGGTGGTCTCACTACCCTCTTGTAGACCTTACATATCACATTCACTGGTACTCCTCTGCCACATATCACTCCTTATACTCTTCTCCACCCTCTCCATCCTGCTTGTAATCTCTTCTTCACCTGTACCCCATAGTCCTCATTACTCTGAAATGTTGATCCCAATCATTTGAACATATCCACCTTTGCAAACTGTACTCCATGTATCCTCAGCATTCCACTATCCTCCCTCTCCTTCACTCACAGGTATTCTGTCCTAGTGTTGCTGTCATTCCTCTCCTCTCTAGAGCATATGTCCACCTCTCCAGGGTCTACAAAAGCTGTTCCCTACTCTCAATACAGATCACAATGTCATCTGCAAATGACATAGTAAACGGGGACTCCTGTATGATCTTGTCTGTCAACCTGTCCATCACCATTGCAAATCAGAAAGGGCTCACAGCTGATCCCTGATGTCATCCCACCTCCACCTTAAACACATACATCAATCCCAATGTAGACCTCATTGCTGTCACACCACCCTTGTACATATCCTGTACCACTCTTACATGTATCTCTTCCACTCATTACTTCATCATACAATACCACAACCCCTGTATAGGCACCCTGTTATATGCTTTCTGCAAGTCAGAAAGCCACAGAGCAACTCCTGACCTTCTCTGTATTCCATCAGTAGCAGTATCAGAGCAAACATCACATCGGTAGTGGCCTTTCCACTCATGACACCATACTGCTAACCAGTACTCCTCATGTCCCTGTGTAACCTAACTTCCACTACTCTTACACATGACATCATGCTGTGACTGGTCAGTGTTATCCCTCTGTAGTTATCACAGCTCTGCACATCAACCTCATTCTTAACACCATACCCAAGCACTGTCTCTCCACTCCTCATGCATCTGCACACTTCCCAAGATATCAGTAAACAGGCTGGCTAACACACCACTGCCATTTCCCCTAAACAACCCCATGCTTCCACAGGTGTGTAATGTGGACCAACAGGCTTGCCAGTATTCATCCTCCTCATAGCTATCCTTACATCCATAGTTTCATAGTTTCATAGTTTCATAGTATAGTACTAGGCTATCTGCCCTGGGGCATTTGTAAGCCTAGCCATAGTGATGTGGCTTTTGCCACCCCATGAAATGGTACAAAAATGTACAGAATAAATCTAGAATACTGTGCCTCTGTCTAGTAGTGACACAGTGAAGGTCCCCTTATATAATAGAATTAGTTTACTGTGCCCCTGTCTAGCAGTGACACAGATGTGACCCTGGGGTAAACTTACGATCTCCCATCTACTCATCAAGATTTCTCTTGAAGAGAGTCAGTGAGGGGCTCTGCCTAATATGAACTGGGATCCTGTTCCAAAGCATGGGAAGCCTCTGGGTTATGAATCTATCCCTCCAGCATGTCCTATTCATACTTATGCCGAGGTTTAAGTCTTTAGCTCTCGTGGTCCTGATGGATTTGGATTTTTTGAGGTGGAGCATGTCCATCAGATCCTGATTGGACATGGCCTTGTATGTCAGGCAGAGATCACCTCTGAGCAGGTGGTATGCTACTGAATAGAGCTGAAGTTTCTTTAGTCTGGCAGAATAAGACATATGTTGGAGACCCTTGATCCTTTTGGTGAGGTACTTTTGTGGTCTCTCCAGCTGTTGCAAGTGCCGGGTGAGGTACATACCAAATGGGGCATTGTACTCAATCATGGGTCTGATGAGGGAGGAATATAGGGGTACAAGAAAATCCTTGGATCTGGATCTGAAACCCTTCATGATGAGGTGTGCAAGGTCAAATGTTTTTCTAACCACTTTGGCAACGTGGGTGTCAAATGAGAGGTCGCTGTCTACTTGGGTCCCTAGGTCTCTGATTACTTTTTTCGTACTCAGTGGGTTGCTGTCTATGTGATAATTTGTGGGTACTTTGTTTTTTCCAAAAGGGATGACTATACATTTTTTGGCATTTAGTTTAAGGCCGTGACTACTGCACCAGTTGTCCATTTCAGTAAGGCTTTTTTGTAGGATGTGTGTATCTGCTGGTGTATCGACTATGGCGCCTAGTTTGCAGTCATCTGTGAACTTTGTCAGCCACAGCCCTCCCATGTTTGCTTTAACATCTGAGAAATAAATGCCGAACAAGAGGGGTCCCAGGACAGATCCCTGTGGGACACCACTTGTGACTGGCTTTGAGTCTGACATTGCTCCAACGATTTTAACTTTATGGGTTCTGTCCTTTAGCCAGTTTGCAACCCATCTAGTGACATAAGGGTTTACTTTTAAGCTGTTTAGCTTATCTATGATGCCTGAGTGGGGTATTGTGTCGAAGGCCTTAGCCAAGTCCAGGTATGCTGTATGGACTTGTTAATCCTTGTTAATCCTTCTTGTTAATCTATTGCATTTCCTGATTCACCATACTCATATCATCCAACCTTCTCTGTCTCATTCATTTCATTCACCAGCCTCTCAAAGTACACTGTCCATATGCTCAACACACTGTCTTTGCTTGTGAGTACATATACCTCATCATCCTTTATCACCCTTACCTGCTGCACATCTTTCCTAGCTCAGTGCATCTGTCCAGCCAATCAGTACAATTCCTTTCATCCCTCCTTAGTGTCCAACCTGTCATCAAACTCTTCATATGCACATCTTCAGCCTTTGCCACCTCTCTTTTTGCCATGCACATCATCTCCTTATACTCCTGCCTACATTCCTCATCTCTCTAACAATCCCACTCTTTCTTCCCCAACCTCTTTTTCTGTATACTGTCTAGTACTTCCTCAGTCCACCAGCAGGTGTCCTTGTACTGCTTCCTCCATCCACATGTCATCCCAAGCACCCATCTAGCTGTCTCCCTTATCAGCTCTGAATTACTTAACCAGATATTTGTTAGATTGTCACTGCCACCCAGTGCCTGTCCCAACTCTTCCCTGAACTCCACATCACAAGCACACTTTTCCACTTCATACCATTTTATCCTTGGTGCTGCCCCACACTCCTCCTTATCTCGATCACCAACATCATCTCACATACCAACATTCTCTGCTGCCTAAATACAATTTCCCCTGTCACCACTTTACAGTCTCCAATCTCCTTCAAACTGGCCCTCCTACATTGAATATATCCCACCTGTATGCATCTTACTCCACTCTTGTATGCCACCCTATGCTCCTCCCTCATGTTATAGTGCATACCTTTTTGCAAAATCTACTATCTCACCATCTTCTCTTCTTTTAACACCATAAATACCCATCAATTCCTCATACCCTTTCTTCCCTTCACCAACATGCCCATTGACATCTGCTGCAATGAGCAGTCTGTCCCCCTTGGGGATAGTCATCACCACGTCATCCAACTGAAGTCACATTTCTCTTTCTCATCCATTGCACAACCAACTTACATAGCATATGCACTAACAACAGTCATCATTACACCATCAGCTTACAGCTTCAGAAACATCACTCTATCAGACGCTTATGTCATCCTCCAAAAACACTCTTGTCATACTGTTCCTTCAGCAGAAACCCTACCCCCTTCCACCTCCGGTCCACACCTTGATAGCACAATTGTGACCTGCCTACCATACACCCAGCCATTATCCCCTTCCCTGTGGTATCTTGTACACACACAATATATCAATCATCCCCTGGCCATCATATCAGACAGTCTGGTCCCTACACCACTCATACTGCCAACATTAACAATTCTTACCCTCAATACCACCCTCCTAGCCTTTCTCCTCTCTTCCTGCCATATAACTGTTGGACATTCTCCAAGGGATGCTTGTCAGTGCAAAGACTACTGTGCTATTGAATAGCTCAAGTATGTTACAGCAATATTGAGACACTGTCACTGATTTTGTCCCATTGCACCCATGTATGCATGGCATCCTACAGATGTCATGCTGTAACAGGTTGAGAGGGATGACTGCGTAGCAAGAGTGTGAATTTAGTGTGCCATACTGACATAGAACAGATATGTATGTGAGGTATTAGCTATGCACATGTCAGTATGAGTAGGTGTATGTGTCCACCTCATGAAAACAGACATGGGATGCAAAATGTCAGTTAAAAAAAGCTGCACATGTTGTACATTTGTGTAATCTTAGTTACTGTGTGCCAAAAAGAGTAGCATTTCTACAGCTACTGGTTGTTGCATTGCCGTGACACAGCCATGGTAAGTACAAAAAGCATGATTATCATTACTAACTTGGAGAGGTTTCCAACTGTGTTATGACTTAGTGGCCATTCACACTACAAACAACTGATTAAACACATACATGGTTGTATGGACTCAGGAATACCTTACTTGTTATACTTCCCTCCACCAATGTAGAGTAATCCCCTTTTCTGGACAGCAGCATTACACAAACCACAGACTTGGTCCCTATAGTGGCTGTACAGGGCAAAGTAGGGGCAGGAACCAACCTGGCATCATCAGCCATTGTTTGAACAAGCATATAAGATCACAGATGGATTACTGTAAGGCTCCCTATGAGTATGAATTGGAGACATCCACCAGGGACAATCACAAGGCCATCTTCCCATATGTCTGCAATCTCAGAGGCAACATACCAACCCAACCTGAAATGGTGGCCAATCAGATCACATACACACATAACATAGCTACAGGCAACCTGAAGCAGATAGGGATAGAGCATACATCCCCCCTGGCTTAGCATCACTATAGGTGGATATGTACTGCAGCAACATCCCTCCCCTTATCACCAGCAAGCAGGTACATATTGCCTACTGAAAGGCAACAAATGTAAATATCCATGGGACATTGTATCATCCCTGTATGCATCCTACATGACCTCAGGCATGTGCTCTCAGCTGCATTGCACACTGTAGTCACACCAAGCCGTAACACCATCCACACACCATCCACATGGATGATGGATAATGTCATCCATTTACACAGACATGAATGAGGAATTACAGATTATCTAAACAACTAGCCCTCACTGCCGGCAATATGACTTATCAGGACCATAGATTCATAGGTAGGTACTAGGCTATTGGCCCTAGGGCCTATATAAGCCTAGCCAAAAAGGTACCTTGGCTTTCACCACCCAAAAAAATTAATTTCCTGTGCCCCTGTCGAGCAGAGCCACAAAGGTGATCCATGGGGTGATTTCCTATTTCCCATCCAATCTTCAAGATTTTTCTTGAAGAGAGCTAATGAGGAACTTTGTTTGATATAGATAGGTAGTTTGTTCCAGAGTATGGGAAGTCTCTGGGACAGGAAACTATCCCTCCAACATGTTCTGTTTATTGTGGTGACAAGGTTTAAGTCCCTAGAGCATGTAGCTCAGAGGGATTGGGATTTCTTTAAGTGCAGCATGTCCAATAGCTCTGGGTTTAACATAGCCTTGTATGTTAGGCAGAGATCGTCTCTGAGTAGGACATATGCGACGGAGTAAAGCTGGAGTTTTTGAGGCTGGTAATCCTCTTTGTGAGGTATTTCTGTGGCCTTACCAGTTGCTGTAGGTGTCTTGTGAGGTACATACCAAAAGGGGTGTTGTACTCTATAATGGGTCTAATGAATGATGAGTATTGGAGAACAATGACCTCTTTTTTCCTGGATGAGAAACCTTTTGTGATGAGGTGTGCCACGTAGAAGGATTTCCTGACTACTGTGGTGATGTGATTATCAAAGGAGAGACTACTGTCTACCTGTGTCCTAAGGTCTCTTATCACATTTTTGGTTAAGTAGACTACCAGCTATGTGGTAGCTCATGGGCACAGAGTTTTTACCAAAGGGATGATAATTACTTTTTGGCACTGAGCTTGAGGCCATGGCTTTCACACCAGGCATCTGTCTCAGTGAGGCCCTTTTGTAGGATGTCCACATCGTTAGGAGTTTCAATCGTGGCTCCTAGTTTGCAGTCATCTGCAAACTTCATTATCCAAAGACCTTATTTGTGAGCTAGTACTTCAGAAAAGTAGATATCAAACAGGAGAGGACCCAGGACTGAACCCTGTGGTACTCCACTTGTCACTGGTCTGAAGTTGTATTTGAAGTCGGCTACTTTCACAGTGTGGGTTCTGTAGGTGAGCCAGTTGGCAACCCGTCTTGTGACATAGGGATTTATACCTAGTTTAGTAAGTTTATCTATAATTCCAGAGTGGGGGATGGTGTCAAAAGCCTTGGCAAGATCTAGATAGGCTGTGTGAACCACCTTATCTTCATCTACAGCTTTGTTGACTGCTTCAAAGAAGTCTATCAGGTTTAGGAGACATGATCTGCCTTTTACAAACCCAAACTGGGTGGGGTTCAGAGTTTGGAGATTACCAATGTCTTTGTTTATAAGTTCCATGATGATACATTTCATGGCTTTACAGACCAGGCTCATTAGGCTAATGGGGCAGTAGCTCCCAGGCTCCATGGTGGCTTCCCCTTTGTGGAGTGGGATAACCATTGCTGTGTGCCATTCAATGGGCACAAAGCCTGAGGTGAGGCTATGATTGAACATGGTGCTTAGGTGGAGTGCGAGTTCATTCTGTAGTTCGTGTAGAACACAGACTGGGATGTTGTCAGGTCCCATTGATACTGTGTTCTTGGCTTTGGAGAGTGTGGTATTTACCTGTGCAGCTGTGATTACAGGAACATTGCATTCTTCTGATATAAAGATGGGCCCTTTAAGGGGTAAGGGGGGGGGTAAAGTTAGCACTGAACCTATCTGCCACGATGTTGGCAATATTAGTTGGTTCTGTATATTTAGTGCCATTGTGCTGTAACTCAGAGCAGATCTGAGTGTTGCCATTGAGATTCTTGACATAGCTGTAGAATGCTTTGTGGTTGCCTTTAGAATCAGTGGCAATTTTGTTTCTGTAACTAGCTTTGGAGGATTTTATGAGGGATCTCAGCTTCTTACTGAGGCTGACCAGGGAGCTCCTCCAGTCATGGGATATTACTCTTTTTTGCAACAGTTTCTTTCCTATGTTGTAGAGTTTGTTTATGGCAGGGGACCACCAGATTGTCTTCCTTTTTTTGGAGGATAGCATCTTGGTTCTGTTAGGAATAGCATAATCCATACACTCGTGTAAGTGCTTATAAAGTGCATTTTTGTGGGATTCAGCAGTTGTACCTTTATTGTCTGTCTGCATGGGTGTCGTGAAGTTTGACACTTCTGTCTTAAGAAGTGGGATGTTGGCTTTGGAGAAATTTTTTACAGTGGTTTCTCTAATAGGGGGTGGGGCAGGATGTGGATGACTATAGTGATTAGCTTGTGGTCAGATCTGACCAATGAGGAATTGAACTCTGGTGAGGAACACCAGTCACCCATGTTGGTAATGACCAGGTCTAGGATATTGCTGCCCCTGGTGGGGGTGGGGATATGTTGATCCAAGGCAAAGGAATTTATGAATTCCAGAAAATGTTGAGCAAAAGAGTTGGTACATGAGTAGTTTTCAAAGTTAATGGTGGGGTAGTTGAAATTGCCCATTATTAGAGTGTTGGGTTGTACCCTAATATTTTCCAGTGCATCAGGAAATGAGGTTTGGGAATCCTGGGGCATGGTGGGGGATCTGTAGCAAGTTACACTTTGGATTGCGGTCTTGCCCAGAGTTAGTTGCACTTGAATAATTTTGGATGCATTATGCTGAGCAACTAGCCTGGAGGTGTGGATATCCTTAATGAATATGGAAACACCTCCACCTTTAGTGTTTCAGTCCAGGTTAGGTAGCTAAAGGGGGTGGTATGAATTATAGCCTGGTAATGCAGGGATGGTCTCTGGAGCCGTGAACCAGGTCTCTGTCACTGAACAGATGTCAATGTTCTCCATTTTAAGGAGTGCCTTGAATGAATGCATTTTGAGGTTTAGCACTGAGTAGCATTACCCTCAGATTTTGTTTGCTTGTACCTGTTATGGTGGTAAATTTGTCATTTGAATCTTGCCTAAAAAGGCAATATAGGGGTGGCAAGAGCCTTAGCCAGTATCCAGAATCCCAAGGGCGACAGGTACAGGCCATCTCTTCCAAATCATCGTGGTCTGTCGATCATGTCATCCCAGGCAGACAGATACCGGATCCCCTTAGAATGACACCAGAACCTTAGCCAACTGTTGAAGTCAATCATTTTGTCCTTGTACTGTGGTATCATTCTGGGTGATGGCAGGATGCTACTCGGGGCTAGGGTCATACCTGCCTGGGCTACAAGATCGGAGAGCTCCTCCATGTCTCTTTTCATGTAGTCCAGGGAGGTATGTCTCAAGTCATATTTGTACTTGTTATGGAGTGACCTGAGTGTGTGCTTTATGTGATGGTTCCTGGCACCAGACAGGCAGCTGACAGTAACTTTCTCCTTGTTTAGCCTGGTGAGTGGAACATCAGTGTGCCTGACTATAGAGTCACCTATGACTAGAGTGTTGGGTACGTTGTGATGCATTATGAGCTGTGGTTGAGTGGCACACTGAGTTTGTGGGCTGTGTGTCATTTGGGTTGTGTTGGGGGGATGGAGGTTGCTTGCATTTCTGCTTTGGAGGTCTCTGTTGATTGAGCAGATTTTTATTGAGAGCCTCCATGAATATAGGTGTGTGTTTTGTGTTTCTATATGTGTGTTTTGGTGGTGTAGGTTTTGAGTGACTATGTGATGAGTGTGGTGTGGTGCAAGTGTTTACCTTCTCCTCTTGACTGTCTAGTCCAGTCTTGGGTGAAGAGAGCTTTGCTTCCAGTTTGACTATATAAATGCATCTCTCACAGGTTGTAGTGTTGGGTGGTAGGAGGAGAGGGTTGTCTGTGTACATGATGCAATTGCTGCATTTCCCCAAGATGCCCAGATTTATTAAGTAGACAGGAGAAAGCACCGAGAGCTGACCCTTAGACATGCCTGGATAGCTGCTTATTTATTAAGTACTAAAATCTATTTTCCTCTAGACAAGTGAGGAAAGTTGATAGCTGTAGTAATTTGTAGTTTATTTAGTGCTTACGAGTTCTGAACAAGTGCTAAGCTCAAAGAAACAGATCTGAGTGCTAAAACTAAAAAAACTGGTTAGTTCTAAGGGAAATTTTGAAGATCAGACTTTATGGTGCTGGGAATAGTTTAACCCTAGCTAAGTGGCAATGCATAAAGTGTATATATTTTTTAATATAACAGTAGCAAATGACCAAACTGATTTAAACAAATTAACCAATTAACCAATAAAAAGCTAAAAACTGAGCCCCATTCCAGCAGTCTTCGATCAGACAAGTTCTAACTGCACAGTCCTGCCACTAGGGTGCAGGGGAACCTTCTCCAAAAAAAGATGGTCTGGATTAGTGGTCAAGTTATACAAACAAGGCTAGATTCAGCAGGTCTGAATTTAGTCTATGCTACAGCAAACAAGGCATACCAATTTCAGAAAAAAAAACAGTTCAAATAAACAGGCACAATAAGCCTTTAACCAGAAACTCACAGCTCAGAAGGGCAGAATCTACCTTCTCTTCCCACAAGAGTGCAGACCACACCTTCTTAATGTAAAATAACTGGCCCAAAGCCCAAGTGCTTAAACCACAACTACTACACTTTTAGAATAACAGACACTAAGCCTTCAACCAGCAACTACCAACTTAGAAGGATGTAAGCTACCTGTCCTGCCACAACAGTGCAGACCACAAACCTTCTTAATGTAAAACAACTGGTCTGAAGCCCAAGTGCTTCAACCAAAGGCTTAGAATAACCGCTACAATTTAATCAGGCTACTAACAAGCAGTAATAAATGCAGCAGAATAAATGTAATTAAGTACTTTTAAGAACAGACAGCAAAAGCAAAATAAAGTAATAAAGTAGGAAGAAACACAAATGCAGTAAAAGCAGATGATTAAAGTGCAATTTGTTTTTATATAACAATAGAAAATGAGCAAACTGATTTAAACAAATTACCCAGTTAACTAGTAAAAAAGCTCAAAACTGAGCCCTGTTCCAGAAGTCTTCAATCAGACAAGTTCTAACTGCACACTCCCACCACTAGGGTGCAGGGGGAACCTTCTCCTAAAAAGATGGCCTGGATTAGTGCTCAAGTGATACAGACAAAGCTAGATTCAGCAGGCCTGAATCTAATCTTTGCTACAGCAAACAAGGTGCACCAATTTCAGAAAGAAATAGCTCAGATAAGCAGGCACAATAAGCCTTTAACTAGAAATTCCCAGCTCAGAAGGGAAGAATCTATCCTCTCCTCCAACAAGAGTGCAGACCACAAACCTTCTTAATGAAAAATAACTGGCCTGAAGCCCAAGTGCTTAAACCAGAACTAACAGACTTTTTGAATAAGAGACACCGAGCCTTCAGTTAGCAATTCCCAACTTAGAAGGATGTAAGCTACCTGGACCAGGAGTGCAATGCAAGCTGATACTTTGCTGACAGATTACAGGGGCATGGTGTGGTTGTGAGTGGTAGCTACTAGTATAGTTGTGAGTGTTGGCTACTGGTATTCAAGGTACATGTGCAGGTACTGGACATACTGTTGCCAAATGTATGTTGTTGTGTGATGTGTTTCCCTGTTAGTGTCTACCAGGTGCAATGTCATATCACCAGTGGGAAACCATTTCACCAGCGGAATGCAACCTGATAATGGAAGCCATAATACAGAACCACACAGTTCTATTGGGCCGAAGCCAGCAACTTCTGCGGTAGAGGACCAACCTGTGGGATGAGCCTGTCCACAGGGTAAATTAGGTGGGCCTGCACACATGTACATATGAGCAGGTGTGGCATCATGCCACCAACCTCATACGCCATGCCTGGCAAAGGGCTGCTGCCATAGCCAGGGACCCCACAACCACAGGTGGGAGCCCAGCCATGCAGCTCCCACTGACACCAAATGAGGAGCTCCTTGCCAAGCTTGGGCCACCCATCACAGTACAACACCAGGGTACAAAGCCCCACTTGCTGGAGGTGGGTGGTACCCACACAAAGGACAAGGAGTGTGCAGGTAAGGTCCCAATGGGGATTAGTAGACTACTGTATGAGACATACTTGTATCTGTACAGTAACTACATGCATGTGCCAGGTGAGATTGCAGTTGTGGATGTGGATTTCTTATGCACAGAAGTGGAAATCTATGGTGAAGGACAGCAAATTATGTAGTATTGGGTGTTGTACTGTAAATGTGCAGACATGCTGCATCCATCCTTTACCAAGGGTGCATGTGAGTCTGCTGACAATACCTCTCTCCCACAACAACATAGGTCACTCTGTTCTGCATATGGGATAGCAACCTGAAGCTGGTGGGTATGGAATTGTTCAGTTTTGCTTTGGCAATACCCTAGACATGTGGAGGGCATGCAAGTTACCATGCACACAACTATGACTAATAGCCATATTGCTTTATGTACATGTTCACTTGTGGTGGGGTTAATTGTATTGCATCACAGTGGTCAACACAGGGACCTACCTGAAAAGAATGTAACATTCATGTAGCATACCTCACAACCTGTCAGGGCAAGATTTTTGGACAGACACCAGCAAAATGTGTTGGACAAACTGACTAAGGTAGGGACTTGTGTGAAACATTACTGCTATACAGTGGATATAAAATGTATACACACCTGTTAAGATGCCATTTGTTTCTGATATATACTGATTGCAACCACAATATGTCAGACAACACCTTTCCCAACCTTTAATGTGACTCATGACATGAGCAATTCACTTGTAAAACCAAGCATCTAGACTCATGTATTACACCTACAAGCTTAGACAAGTGTGAGGGTAGCAGACATTGTATCAGTATGCTCCTTCACTCAGGTATGATACCGATGCTATCATATGTGTCAGTACACTCACTGTGGCCTATTTGGAAACTATAACACATACATATGCATTGTTAAGGCAGACAGAGCACTAATAGATTCCAAACATCTGGATGTTCCAGACACATCCATACAGAGGGCTGGTATGGCCTGTACAATGGCTTTACATGCTGCATGTGAGGCAGATGCCATTACCACACTATATAAAGTAATGGCATCAGGAGGTGGTCACTGGCTATGTATGGTACACACATCAAAATGGTATCAGCCACACAAGACATGATCCACACACACAAACACACACACACATCAGTATCGCGATTAGTACTCCTACCTATATATTTATGTCTACTATAGTGTTATGCAGTTATCAGACATGCCATGAAGCTTACACAATTTCACTTCATCCAAAGGTACTTGTAAGGTGAATGACCTCAACAGGGCTACTCAGTTAGGATGAGTATGGTGGTACACAACTCAAAATAGTATAACCTTCACAGTACATGATTCTCACACAAACACTTGTCAGTATTGAGATTAGAACTCCTGCCTATCTAGTTATTTGTATTATGGTATTACACAGTTAGCAGATGCACCATGCAGCTTATTTAATTTCACCTTGCCCAAAGGTACTTCTAAGGTGAATGACAACAATAGCACTAGCAAAGTAGGGTGGGAGAAGTGTAATGGTGGTTCGCAAATCAAAATGGTATAAGCCACACAGTATCTGATTCATACACACACACACACACACACATACACACACACACACACACACACACACACACACACACACACACACACACACACACACACACACACACACACACACACACACACACAAACAGTTGCCAGTATTGGAATTATAACTCTTGCGTATCTAGTTATTTCTACTATAGTGTTACAAAGTTATCAGATGCACCATGGAGCTTATACAATATCACCTACTCCAAAGGTACTTCTAAGGTGAATGACATCAAAAGAACTACTAAATTAGAGTGAGGGGAAGTTTAAAGGGTGGTTCACAAGTCAAAAAGGTATAACCCACACAGTACATCATTTTCTCACACACACACCCACACACACACACACACACACACACACACACACACACACACACACACACACACACACACACACACACAGAGAGAGAGAGAGAGAGAGAGAGAGAGAGAGAGAGACTTACCAGTATTGAGATTAAAACTCCTGCCTATCTAGTTATTTGTACTATAGTGTTATGCAGTTACTGCATGCACTACAGAGGTTATTGGACTTACACGTGGCCACAGTTGCTGATAACTGCACAGCTGAGGTAAAGTATTACAGGTGGAAGGAAGTATACATTCAGTTTCTCCTGTACATCTTGCTAGTTTGTTCTGTCTTGCACTTCAAATAGCATTATAGCTTTACACTTCAACAGGTTATTGTATCAATAAGTGTATCAAACCTGGAAGCCATCATCATTACTCGTTCATCATGGAATTAGCCCCAGTAATTACTACTTATGACCACCCTCCTGGCATGACTGAAGTGTGGTTTTCTGTGCTTTCACCCATTAACCTGGTGCACTTGTCCATTCTGAGGCACTGATGCAACTGCCTCATGTACACAGACAACCCTCTCCTCTAAATTCCCAACACTCAGACCAGTGAGCGTTACTCCTATATTACCAAATGTGGAAATATGCACTCTCCAGCAAAGACTGGGCTTGCTGGTCAAGAGGATAAGATCAACACCTGCACCACAACATGAGGACCACATAGCTCGCCACAACACCCACTATGACAGCCCTGACATACACTAAAAAGCCACACACCCACCTTCACAGAGGCAGTCAATGGACATTTACACAAACAGCACAGACCAGCAAGACAGACACCCACTCAGACACCATGACATTGCACATGCCAAAGGACACATATGTTGCCTACACAGTGTGCCCCCTCAACCTAACCTCTTAAGGCTGACCATCCTGCACAATACAGTGATCATGGGAGACTCAGTACTGCAGCACACAGATGTCTCACTCACTATGTTGATTATGGAGGAGGTAACAGCCAACTGTCTATCATGTGCCAGTGTGACACACCCAGTCAGGCCACTCCAAAAAAAACTAAATGTATCACTCTCTCATCATCCATGTGGGTGTGAATGAACTGAGACACAAATCCCTCTGCTACATGACAAGAGACATGGTTGAACACTCGGATTATGTGGTCCAGGCAGGTGTGACAGTAACCCTGAGCAGTATACTGTCATCACCCAGAATGATGCTGCAGTACACTCAACAGATAATTGACTGCAACATGATTGACAGACCTAAATGCCTTGCTAGAGATGTCCTAAATCTGTCAGCCCTGGGTTTCCAGTTGCAGGGTAAGTGTCTTGCCATCCCTATAGTGCCTTATTAGGCATTGTTCCAAATCAAATTACCACAATAACAGCTAGATATGTATGCAATCTGAGGGTCATGCTGCTCTATAGTAGACATCTAACTGTCAAGATGCAGTCACTCAAAGCACTCTTCAGAGTGGAGGACATTGACGTTTGTGCTGTAACGGAGAGGTAGTTCACAGCAGCAGACAGCAGCCCTGCCCTAACATGCTATGACACATTCCACAGCTGTCAGCACCAAAACATGGACCACACCTCCACAGATGGTGTTGTCTTCATAGTCATAATGGATATGCACACCTCCAGACTAGTATCCCAGCATAATGAATTGGAGGTACTTCAGGTAAAACTGACTTTGGTGAATACTGCAATCCACACCATAGCCTACTATCGGTCCCCAGCTATGTCCCTAGACTGTCAATGCACATTCCTCAACACCCTGGCATCTATAAAGGTCCAACCCAACACTGACATAGTAGTTGACTTCAACTACCACTCCATCACCTGGGGAAAGTAGTCAAGCACCAGTACACTCACCCAATGCTTCATGGAATTCATCAGCTCCAAAGCCCTGGACTGGCTCATACTGACCTCCAGTAGAGGATGTAACAACCTTGATCTGTATTGATTACTTACATATGGGATTGTTGCTCGACCTCAGCTGTTAATCCTTACCTGGTCAGATCCAATCATGATGTAATCAACATGGAGCTCAACATCTCACTCACACCCCCCACAAAGATAACCACCTTGCAAAACCTCTCCAATGCTGACATTGCAGTCAAAAAAACAGGGGTGGATGACTTCATTGCACCCATGCCAATGAGAAATAGCTGCATGACTGGCACATCATACACATATGCACTGCATAAACATGTACATGGATGCATGGTACTAGCTATAGCCAACAGAACACAGACACTGTCCTCCAAATACTGGAAGCCAATGTG
Source organism: Protopterus annectens (assembly GCF_019279795.1). Lineage (NCBI taxonomy): Eukaryota > Metazoa > Chordata > Ceratodontiformes > Protopteridae > Protopterus > Protopterus annectens. The sequence goes on from NC_056726.1 coordinate 1,888,940,552, forward strand.
ATGGTCCCCTGCCATTACTAAAGTGTACAACAGAAGGAGGACACTGTTGCAGAAAAAGGTGGTGTCCCAAGACTGGTGGCCCCCTTATTAGCTTCAAACACAGCTTGGGATCCCTCATGGAATCACCTACAGGCAGCTGTGAAAGCAGACTTGCAGCAGACACTGAAGACAATTCCAAAAGCCTTTGATAGTTATATCAATGACCCATAGCAATAACCACAAGTGCTGTGAGTTACTGCACAATGTTAATTCTTAACCTGAGACAAAAATATTGGCCACAGTCTTGCCAACACATTCAGTGCCAGCTTTACCCATCTCCCCCCTAAGGGGACAATCACAATGCCAGATGAATGCCAGGCACCCAGCATTACTGCAGGCCAAGTTAGACCTACATTGTCCCCAGGCAAGAATACAGCTTCCATGGGATTCCTGCATATCCATAGCTGTGTTCTACATGACATACAAAGAGACCTGGCACCAGATCTGTGTGCTCTGGTCAGTCACATCCTCACCTCAGGCTTTTTCCTTCCAAAATGGCACACTGTTACAGTCATCCCTCTCCATAAAGGGGTAGCATCTACAGACCCTGGGGATTATTGGGCCCTTAGCCTGACAAGTCTACTATGTATGGGTATGGGCGCATCTTCAGGGACCTGATTGACAAAGATATGGGTGATCTCCTAACTCTGGACTCCACACAGTTTGGCTTTGTGAATGGCAGATCATGCCTGCTCAACCTGGTTGACGTCTTTCAGTGAGTCATCAGGGCTGTGTATGAGAGTAAGGCACTGCATACAGCCTAACTCAATCTGGCCAAGGCTTTTGATATCATTCCTCAGTCAGAGATTACTGATAAACACTACAAACTAGGCATACACCCCTATATCAGTGGGTGGTTTGCAAATTGGTTCACAGAACACACATTGTGACAGTGGCAAACTCCAAGTCAGACTGGCAAGCAGTCACAAGTGGAGTCCCACAGTGATCAGTACTGGATAGTGTCCTGTCCAGCATCTACTTCTCAGGTGTCCAGCCCAACAGAGAGGAACTCTGGCTGAGCAAGTTCACAGAGGACTGCAAGCTGGTAGCTATCATGAACTCCACAAATGATGCAGACATCCTACACAAAGGCCTCACTAATACCAATGAGTGGTGTGGAAACAATGGCCAGAAGCTTAACACCACAAAATGCATCATCATCCACTTTGGTAAAACACTCATCTCCCAGTAAGTTTCACATCAATGGGAGCTCAATGAACACTGTAGGCATTATAAGAGATCTGGGGACATATGTTGACAGCAACTTCTCCTTCAAGCACCACATTGCCACTGTGGTCAGGAAGTCCTTTTGTATAGCACATTGCATTAACAAGGGGTTTGCATCCAGAAAGGCAGAGGTAACGATCTCTGTCTACTATTCCCTCATTAAACCATGCCACAAGTATTATGGCCCATTTGCCATGTATCTCACTAGACACCTGCTACAGCTGTTGAAGCCATAGAAGCACCTCACAAAGGGGTTCTTAGGCATTAAACACACAGACTGAGAAGATCCATGCTATTCTCTGTGTCATATCACCTAATTAGCAGCTATCTATGCTTGACTTACAAAGCCATGTCTGACCCAGCTGGTTTAGAAATGTTAAATATAAATCCATCCACACCATACACTGTAGAGACCTCTACCTCAGTACCACAATCACCACAACATGCTGCTGGGACAGGTCCCTCACCAAGAGATTGCACATGCCCTGGAATACACTTCCGATACATGTCATGCAGAGCACCTAGCTGATTCTGTTCTAGAGAAATCTTGATGAGTGGATGGGTAATAGACAGTTCAACCCAAGGATCACTGCAGTGGCTATACTTGATACAAGCACTGGAACATAATACTGGGTGGCACAATGGCAGGGCCCTTCTATGTGCAAGGTTTGTTAAGGCTCCTGGGCCATTACCTACTACACACTTGTGAACCTATAAAGGGCATGACATCAGCAGGACTGATAACGTAGTGCAGTGGGTGTTAAACATATCAAAACACTTTCTCCTACAAACTGACACTTGCGAGATGTGAGAGTAGAACTCCTACCTAATTAGTGATTTGTGGCATAGTATTATGCAGTTACCACATGTACTACAGAGCCTACTGTGCTGAGAGTTGACCAAAGGTGCTTATATGGGGAATGTCATCTGCAGGACTGATAATGTAGGCCAGTTGGTGGGAAACAAATCAAAATACCTCTGTTTACAAACATACATAAACACACACACACACACACACACACACACACACACACACACACACACACACACACACACACACGCGCGCGCGCGCCAGATACAAGAGTAGAACCCCTGCCAAACTAGTTATTTGTACTACAGTGTTAATAATTCATCACTTGCACTACTGAGCTTACAGAGCTGACAGTTGGCCAAAGTTGCTGATAAGGGACTGACATCATCTGGACTGATAAGGTGGGACACTGTGAAGTGTCGTGGGTGGAAATGGCATAAAAATGTTTCACCTATAAACAAGTATACACCTTCCTCACTCTGGCATACACAGCTATCCCACACACATTTCTACATTTGCCAGGACTGAGATTTGGACTCCTACCTGACTAGTTATATCATGTTATGCAATTATCACACACGCCACAGAACGTATAAGAATAAGGCACTTCTAAGATGACTGATATCTACAGGACTGCTAAAGTAGGGAAAGGGGAAGTGTACTGGGTTTGAATGGACCCAAAAGCTTTTAGCTGTGAACACACACTTTTATGTTATTTGTACTACAGTGTTATGCAGTTATCTCACACACCACAGAGCTTATGGGGCTGGTTCTAACAAAAGTGACTTCTATGGTGACAAACATCTTCAGGACTGCTAAGGTGGGACAATGGGAGGTGCAATGGGTGGGGAAGGCCTGTTTATTCCTAGATCCTACTGACATTTCTCTAAGTGTATGAGCATGCCCAGTGTGTCCTTCTATAGTACATGTGGGACTCCATTCCAAGGATTGTTGTACTCCAGTCCAATTTGTTTTGTGTTACAGCCATACCTCTCAAGCTGCTGGTGCAGGATACTTGGAGATAGCCTATCTAAATGTGGGGACATGGGGCCATACAATGATTTGACAATTTATCTCAGTAATGTATGGCTTGCTAGGGTTACAGGGCTTGTTTTGTTTATCTGTCATATATGCTATTTGACACTGTCATGTATTGTTCCAGTACCTCATGACATACCTCCTCAGATCATCACAGTTATTTACCAGATGAATACAGGATGGATGATGCACACACCAGGTTTAATGTCCAAATGCTATGCATTCTTGCACAATCCAGCCTGTTGAGGGGTGTGCCTAAAAGCAATTGACTGCTGGTGCTGTGGAAATGGTCCAGCACCTTGGTGATATATTACAATAGTGTAATCTCTGTGCATTTATGTTCTGGCCTGGTCTGATTCCATCCACAGTTGGGTAATATAAGTCAGGCAGGATCAGGGTGACAGGCAGACTTCAGATCGATTTGTATGATATAGGATATGTGGTGGGGGGTGTCCCGCGCAGATATGTTTGCCTATAGCTACCTTTACTTTGCATTGGGCTCTCCTCAATGGTTGACTGCACTTGGAGGGTCTTGTGTATGTCAGACTGTTTGACCAGCCTGGAGGTGTGAGTTTGTCACACATATATGTATGGCCCACCTCATTTTGCTTGGATGGCCACATGTTGAGGTCAGAATGTTGCATAGGATGAGTGATCAGGGAGGGTTGTGTTACTCCCCATGGCTGTGGCCCAAGGTTCTGAGGGTGCAGACATGTCATCATCTTCCATGGTTAGGCCTGCCTGCAGTGAGTACATTCCCATGTTTAAACTCCTAGCCCTGCCTATTGACTGTACAGAGTATCACAGCATGTTTACATCCATGACTCATATATCTTGTTGTTTACCCAAACAAGTGTGGTTTTCCAGCAAAAGTGTTTTGCAAGTCACTCAGGGGTGAAGTCAGATATTACTGACAGTTGACATTGCAGTTTCAGACTTCATACCCATCAGACATTCCATGTTACTACAAATCATTCCGTCAACGTTATAACATTATTAGAGGAGTGTTTCACAGGTGTCCTTCTCTTTGGACCTTCATCACCCCATTATTCATGGATTTGTCCCAATTTCTGGCTATCTGAGGCTGGCAGGTTTGCTCCTAGCAGTTTTCAGCATGGCCTTTCTTTGCATTTTATGGACTGTGTTATGTTGGTGTTATGGACTCCATGACACTCCCTAAAGGGCACTGTGGGTGAGATATAGGCATTTTCCAGAGGCCTGTCAGCCAGATGCGACAGATGCAGGCCATCTGTAGCAGGGCAGGGCATTCTGATGACTATATGTTCCCAGGATGTTGGCAAGATACACCCCTGGAATGGCACCAATAAGTTGACTGTAGGTGTTACTGATAATTGCTTTCTGTTACTATTGCCCCATCACTCTGGGTGACAACTGGATGCTGCTTAAGTCTAGGAACATGTTACTGCATTTCTATGGGACAATGGGGGGAGTGACATGACTGCACATGATACACATCTGCACAGACTGTGCTGATATTTGCGTAACATTTTGATCCCATGTAGAATAGTGGTGTGCCCTATCTTTCAGACTACAGGCATAACAGTATCAACCACAGGTCTGATTGTTCTGGCATAGACATTTGTAGTTTAAGACTTCTTACCTTTCGAAGCCATACTGCCACTGCCAGACCTGCTGTGATATCACTGTGTAAACGTTTGTGGGTGGGGATTTCATGGATGTCACCATGTGGGGTCTTTGCCAGGCATTTCTGTATGGTTGTCTACAGCTGATCTGCTCTGTGGGGTTGTTGGTTGGTATGGGACCCCCACTTTGACAAGCATGTATGTGACCTATAAACCCCCCCCCCAGATATTTAGCTCACCACATATACTACAGTGGTATTTGTCAACTTGGGTGATACTGCATGGTGTGGATAGGGCAGTAGTGGGGATAGACATCCTGCTGTCCCACAGAGTTGTCAGTTGTCTGCTGCTATCCCAATTAGCCACCCCATTCCCTTACATGCTTGATTAATACCATAGATATGCTATCAGAAATTCCAATCCATTAGTTTATTTTGTTACAGAGACTGGCTTACCTTGTGAGGGTGGTGCTTGAGGGCTGACTATGTCGGATGCACGCAATACACTGCCTACATATGGTCAGGTATAGGTGGTGTGATGCTTGGCATTCATTTTACTGTGTGTGCAAGTCAGAGAGAGAGAGATCAGTCCCTGGGGCCCTACAGTGTCAGTGTATGTGCTATGCATTGCCTCTTTACCATGGCCAGGGCATACAGGGCACACCTCCCTCTGCCTACAGGGGCAGGCTCAGGATGTTCCTCCTCCGAGTCACTCTGTGCCTATGAAGGCCTTGGCAATGGTGTGGGGCTGTGTGGCCCTTCCCCATTTTGTTCCTGCTGCAGCTGTTTTCACAAGATCATATTGTGCAGCAAGGCACATACTATGAGCATGTGTGCACATGTGACTGGAGAGTACTGCAAGGCTCCACCAGATATGTCAAGGCAGTGGAACCGTGACTTGAGCATCCCAAACACATGCTCTATAATGATCCTGGTTTGTGCGTGTGCCCCATTATGGCATGCTTGTGTGGGTGTGTGCGCATTTCTGATGGGTTTCATCAGTCACGGCTCCAGTGCATAGTCAGCATCCCCCACCAGCTGACCTTTTGGGATGTCCCCACTGGCAAATGCCCAGAACAGTTGTGACGAATGCCAGGTGTGGGAGTTGTGATAGCTTCCCGGGCTGCCAGCACACACATTCATGATAATGCCCTGGACATCACACCTGACCTGGCAGTTGATGGAGGGGAAGCCCTTGCAGTTTATGTAGACCCTACCCCATTCACCAGGTGGTGCTTTGATGTGGATGTCTCTGCAGTCTATGGCACCCAGTACCTCTTGGTTGTCTGTTACATGGTGGAAGAGATGCATATTGCTGGTTCTCTCCTCTCGGGTGCTGGGAAAGTGAATGTGCTCAGCGACATGTGTTTGCATGGCATCCAGGAACTGATGGAGTATCCTGGATGCAGATGCCTGTGACACCCCCATGATATCCTCAGTTGGTCTTTGTAAAGTACCTGTAGCTAGTATTCTTAAGGCTACACATACCTTGGTATCTACTGGAATGGGTTCCCCTCTGTCGGTTCTAGCTCTGAGGTGAGGCTGGCACAGCTCAGCAACTTGTTGAAGCATGTCTCTGTCCACCCTGTATTGCTCTACTATCTCCAGATCATGTAGCCGTTGGTAGGTTACCTTGGGTCTGAACACTCTCCTCCTCCTCATCAGTCTGAGTTGGTTGTCAGCATTTTCTTTCTCACCACCCACACTCTCTAGCACATGCTGATAGATCAGAGCAACAGCAGCCCCTAACATTTTTTTTAGATTTGTCAGTTTAAAATTCTCCCCAAATGTGTACACCAGTGGTGCTGAGTTTGTGGGGAAAAAACAGACTGAAAGGTGTTTGCATAGTTTATAGTATTGTGCTGGGCTTCTGCCTTTGTAATTGGCTGATTCTGATTCATTCCACCTGCCAGCTATGCTTGTTCTCCTTGATCGCCTTCCTTCTGCAGTTTCCCCTTCCCATTTCCTCCCCATTTAAGCCCTGATGTGTGCCACACATTCCTGGTGCACAGATGTACACAGTTCTGCTATTTCAGTGTTTTTTTTTTCTTGTTTTAAGCCCGGTGTGTGCCATGCACACCTGTTTAGCTAATTTAGACTGGTTTAAGCAGAATTGGCCCTGCCTAGACATGAACACACTACATTTTGTGGAATAAAAAACTACAGCCTCAGACATACACCCCTGCCTTAACTGTGCCTAGCTAAGGGCAGACATGCCACTGAGCTCCAATGTGCTTACAGCATTCATGACTCCCTTGCTCTCCGGGCGGTGTGCGGTCCATAAGTGTGTTTTCTTTGTGTATGCTGTCTAGGAATTTGTACATTTGATCTGCTTTAAAGTTATGCTGTGTAGTAATTTGTTCATTTGATATGCTTCAAAAGCGTTTATGATAGCCAATTCGGCTCTATGTAAGTTGAATTTTGTGAGTATATTACGGACATCTGATGTGCTTTGTCAGTGTTTCTGATAGCCGACTTGTACATACTACCAGTATTTGATTCTGCTTTATAAATGTTTTAGATAGCCATATAGGTTCTATGGTACTAAATTTGTGATAACCTTGTTACTATTGCTACATTGGTTTGGAGTGTTCCCCGTGTGGCGTCTCAACTGCGTTGCGGGTATCCTCTGTACTCTCTGTACTACTGGAACTGCTTTTTAATACTGAGAGCTACACAAAGGTTTGAACGGCTTATTTTTCTTTTTTTTTTCAACTCCAGTCCATAGCTTTATGTTGTGGGTATCCTCTCTATTATCTGTAGTACCGGAGCCGTAGCTAATACTGAGAAGCTACATGTGGGTTTGAACAGCCAATGTAATTGTCCACCCTAGTCCACAGCCCTCCTTACTGTGATCTGATCAGACGTCCCCTCATATTGTGCTCTGGTACTCGGATAGCTCAATACGCACGCTAATAAAACATAGAGGAGATTTCTCCTGGTAGCTGCTATCTGTTGAGGTCTTTAATTTACAATTTGCTGACTGTGATCTAACCTGTTGACCCCTTATGCTGTGCTGTGGTACTCGGATAGCTTGCTTATGCTAATTAGACATAGAGGGTTTAATTCTCCCTGGCAGCTACACTACCCTATCCAGGGAGGTTTCTAATTCATAACTTTTTCACAGCCCACTGTGAGTTTCTCGCAGGTTTGTCCAGTTAGGAAATAATAGTCTTTCAATCATAGCGCTACTTGCTGTGGTCCAAACCAGTCTTGCTCCTCTCTTGGGCTCTGGTATACAGATAGCACAGCAACACATTACAAACATCCTAAAGGGGTTTTCCTCCTTTTGCAGCCACTCCACTTGGGTTCAGGAGGGGTTTAATTTACTAATTGCTTCAGCCTATTTAATTTTGTGCTCAGGCACTGAGCGCTGCACTCTTGCTAGCTAACTGTTACTGGAGAAGTTATTACTGGGCTGTTTGTGCTGTAGTCAACATGAATTGCTATACTGTTTATTACCATACCACATGACTGTGAAGGATTGTACTAACTGTTAAACCACTTGGTTCATTTATTTTTTTTTTCAAAGGTTACACTACTCGGTTCAGTTTTTCTTCTTTAGTTAATTCTGTATAGTAATTATAAATTACATGATTTTGACTGTAGTATATATATATATATATATATATATATATATATATATATATATATATATATATTTGTGTATTTCTTCTCTGAGCCACACATTTAAATGTATAGGACTCTATAAGGTGAATACCTGTGTGAATACTTTACTGTATCTTACACTCCACTCAACTACTTACTTGCACTCCTCCTCTTTCATTTTATCTTCCACTCCTGCATAGTCCTTAACCTAGTTGCCTAACATAATTAATATCTTTCTGTCTCATTTTCAGCTACCAAGCCCTGTGCTGAGACACAGACTGTCCCTCTATCAGCAACCCTGTAAGGCTATTGAAATCCAAACTGAACAGAAGGGAAACCTAACCTCTATCAGCAACCCTGTAAGGCTAAGGAAATTCAAAATGAACAGAAGGGAAACCTAACCTAGAAGCCCTACAGGAACTATCTAGACTCTCTGCATTCAGCCGCATAGTGTAGGTGATATCCTACAGTATATTTAGGATTTAAATATAAACTTGTGAGTGCTTTCATTTCAAATTAATTGTGAGTGCATTAAACTTAAATTAATTTGTAAGGGCCAGCACACCCCCGGACCTACCCCTCTGACCATCTCTTTACTATCTTACCCCCCCAACCTCCTATCTTAGTGGATTTAGTGTTTTCCCTACATTTACCACTAGAAGGCAGCAGACCTCAAGGCATGGAAAACTGTTTCTTACTGGAAGTAGAAATCCACTAGCTCTGTGGACCAGCCTTTCTCTGCTATCCCTGCTTGTACTTTTTACTCAAGTAATTACCCCCCACCCCATGAAAAGTTGTAAAGGGAATTATCCTGGTTAAGTCAGAGTTTTAGAAACTAGACAGCTTTTTTGTCAATTGCTACTCCAGCCACTGGCCCACTTAATTAACTCTCTGTTTAAACTTACTTTTCCTGCTATTGAACTGTTTATAAATACCTTTCTCTCTGCTATAGAACTCTTTACTCATACCTTTCTCCCCTACACAGCTATATCTATGCTCACCATTTTCTGAGAAGTAGCAACAGAAAGTGTCTCTTACCTATCCTAAGCCTGTGGAACACAGTCTCTCTGCATATCTGATTGCCTCTCAGCTTCTCTCAGCTCTGACCCGCTCCGTTCACCTTACAGGCTCACTCCGCTCCTTTACCCTACCCCCAATTCCCAACCACCCCCGAGGTCCTACACTTATACTTCTCTAACTACGTCCTCTCTCTCTCTTCCAACCAATCCCATACATCACTTCATCCCATAAACTTTAGCCACACCTTTTCCTTCTAACAATCACTCACAGTAAGCCACACCTTGAGTACCTTACCATATCCCTTTACTCTTAACTAATATGTATTAGTGCCCTCCTCTCTACAATTCCCTCATCCTTTTGTCTTCTTTTCTCCTATTTTTCAATCCCAACTCCTTACTCCTCTTTTTTATAATCTCAACAAGATGCCTCTGACTAATCTAACTAAGCTAACACTTGTAGTTATACTTTCAACTGTCCTCACCTCTACCTAACTTCTCACCTCCTTTGAAAAGCTGTACTATTACCAGTTTAACCACTCTCTAAAACAAACAGCAATTCACACTCATATACCCTCTAATAGTCATACTAATATGACTTCCATTACCAGCTACCTACTACCTAAATACCATAGACTCTCCCACATTAAACACAATAAACCCACAATAAAGAAAGTGAAAATTCAAACTAACCTCAGGTATAATTCAGTAATAAAACTAAATAATCCCTCCTTAAAAGACGGTGACATCCACCCCAACCCTGGCCCTACCAACCCCATTACCCTAACAACCCAGCCCAAACTCAATAACTCTTTCCTAATAGGACATCTAAATATCCAAAGCATTAATAATAAAGTAGCACACCTCCATGCCCTTCTAGACATTTACTCCTTTGACATCGTCTGCCTCACTGAAACTTGGTTGAAACCAGAGACTAAAAATAATGAAATCATTCCCCAAAGTTATAATATAGTGAGACAAGATCGAACAAAATGCAAAGGGGGTGGAGTAGCAGTTCTATTCAAAGATGGACTTCATATCTCCACCTTACCATATAATCCAACCAAGGATAGTAACACAGAAGTCCTCATCACCAAACTTCAAATCAACCCAAAAAAATCTTTATACATTATCTGTATTTACATACCACCAGGAAATAATATCACTACAATAGAGGCTATACTAAGCTGGATGTCTTCAACTTACCCCCAAGAAACAATAATACTAGGTGACTTTAATATTAACTGGAAAGGTGTTATCGCTGAAAATCCTACCTCTCATATTAACCTCCACGACTTTAGTCAAACTATCACCCCCCACAACCAGAATTAACAAACCAAATAAAAAAGGGAGCACCTTAGACTGGATACTTATAAATAGACAGAAACAATCTTACAAGGTAGGAATGCTGCCAGATGTTGTAAGTGATCATATTTTGACCTACATCATAAGAGAAAAAAAAAATGATCTTCCCAACCTCCCCACCTTTAGGATAGCACGCTATACCAAATACTTTAACTCAGAATTATTTCAAAATTAACTTAGTGCCTGTGACTGGAACCCTTTAAAAACCCTACCACTTGAAGAGGCTGTAAAGTATCTTAACTCTAAATTCTTATCTATCCTGGATAGGCATGTACCTAAACGGTCCATCAGAATGAAGTCTAAGCCAGCCCCATGGCTTTCTAAAGAAACCAAACATCAAATTTTGCTTAGGAACAAAGCTTGGGCTAAGTGGAGAGCTAACAGAAATATCTTTGATCAACTAAATTTTAGGCAGCTGAGAAATAGTACAAAAAAAGGCAATACTTACAGATAAAAAGAACTACTACTGTAAACTGCAACAAACTCACCAAAATAATCCCCAGAAGTTCTGGTCTAGTATCAATAAACTCCTTTCCCCAGGGCACTCTCAAACACCCACCCCACTTGATGCCGATCCAATACCAAAACTGCCAATACCTTCAATTCTTTCTTCACTGAGACCATACAATCACTAGCTAGTCAACTAATCCCAGACAACTCAAGCCTTCCCATCACCATACCAAGCACTCTACCTATATTCAAACTGCAACCTATCTCCACTACTCTCATCAATGAATGCATCCAAAAACTCAAGCCTTGTACTCCTTCTGCCGACCAGCTACTGTCACAATATCTCCAAGAAGCAGCCAAAGTAATTGCCTACCCTATATCCATCCTTATAAACAGGACAATTAAGGAGGGAACCATTCCAGACATTTGGAAAATCTCCCACATTATCCCGCTGCCAAAGGTGGGAACTCAAATGACTACTCTAACTATCGGCCAATAGCTCTCTTATCACCCTTAGCAAAAATTATGGAAAAATGCATTCACCAACAACTTTTACATCATTTATCTCAACATAACATAATAGCAAACTGAAAATCATACATGAGTGAAACCACCACGAAAAAATACTGCTGTATAAAAGTCCAACTGATTTATTAAAACAAATACAAATAAAAATAAAAAACAGATGTGCACTTTCGCATACCAACCAGTACGCTTCTTCAGATCTTCAGATTTGAGGGGGCCCATATAAGGGATGCAGCATTTAGGAATTGCCTCTATCCACTAGTGGCAAGATGTGTAATCCTGGAGTACATTTTCTATTACCCATCCTTAGATCCAAGTTTCATGTGAATATGGACAGGGATGAGCTCTGTTTTACTTGAATGCATTCTCTGTTCTGAAACAGTGGTAGCCTCTGTGATATATATCCATCCCTCTACAACATTCACTTTAGATACCTGGACTGAGTATTTCTGATACCATTTGACTTGCTGATGTTCAGTAGGTCCATCAGTATTAGGTCGGAGGATGGCTTATATGCCACTCTACAGGATACTGATTACAGTGAGAAATCTTTGAGGTGGTCCATGCAAGACCTATTGTTTAGGACTTGTATCCTTTTAGTAAGGTCTCTCTGTGGTTATTCCAATTGTTGTATAGGTCTGGACAGATACATACCAAAGTGGCCATTATATAAAATGATTGACCTAATGAGGACTTTGCAAAGGGAGACAATAACATCTCTAGATCTAGTCACAATCAATTTGTTTATAAGCTATGCAATATAGAAAGACTTTCTTATGACTCTGAGTACATGTTGGTCAAAAGTTAGGTCACTGTACACAAAAATTCCCAAATGCCATGGGTCATTTCTCAAGAGGCATTGTCAATTTGGCAGTTCCCTGGAGTAGATGACTTCCCAAAGGATACAATAAAGTATTTTTAGAGTTTAGTTTCAATTCATGATTCTGGCACCAGTTCTTGTTTGGGGCAAACCTTCCTGCATGATGATTAAGTCATTTGGGGATTCAATAACTGCTGCTAGCTTGCAGTCATCTCAAACTTAGTCAGCCAAAGCCCTTGGTATTTCCTTTTACTTTTATTTTTTTTACACTTGAGTTTCAGACAAACAGTGAGCCATTTGCTAAACAAATAATACTGCCTCGCAATAAAAGCATACTTAGCATGAGCAGTAAACTTCTCTGCCCTTGAAACTCACATTCATTGAAATGGCATGAAAACCCACATTCATTTTGTATCTGGCCTGTGGAGGACTAAGCTTACCTCTAGGCTGTTTTCAAACCACAGGCTCCTTACACATTTTTAGGGACATGCATGCATGTATGCATTCTTTGATTCACCTTCCTGACTTGTATTAAATTATATTCCTTGCATAATACAGCACACTTTTTAGGGAGTGTTTTAAATATATTGTTTTGAACATTTTTCCAGTAAGCAATAAAACAAAATGTATGAACCAATAATGACAAAACTGCCCAATTCAGAACATTCCCATCATAAAAGTCTATTCAAACTTCTGTTATTATAATCCACCAATATCAGTACATATGCACAATCTCTGCGAAGTAAAAGTCATCTAAATAATTCAACATTAAAGAGATCAACTAATGAAGAGGTTGCTGCTAGTAAACAACTTTATATTTCATTGTTTCATCTACAAATAAAGTGCCTTTTGCCCTTGAAGAATAAATTGCCTATGTTGTATTAAAAAATGTTAAGCTAGTAATATTGCAATAGGGAATGGATGGCAAACTGATAACAGGTTCATAATCACTAGTTATCTCCTCCAAAGGAAGGCATTCTCAGGACTGCAACATCCACCACCTTTAAAGTACAGCACAATACAGTATCAACAATCCATCTACATACAGTGGGAGTTGAACCCACAGCCTTCTGCATCAAAAGCAAGTATACTACCTGCTGTGTTGCTAACAATGCAAACCGATGAGATATAATCAGGACTCAACTTGTCTTCCCTGCAGCTCTCAGCTCCTTGTAAAATCCACTTGACACAACTACACCTCTCAACTTTGCAGCACAAGAAATCTGGAAAAAGACAAACTTGAAGGCCATTGGGCCATAAGCCTTTTAGCAAATCTTCCATAACATTACTGCTTACCCTGTGAATGGCTTCATATCTAAGTAAAGGTTTTACAGGTGTACTTAGTCACTTCATGCTGAATAATGTAAAGATTGCTGAATTATATATGCTTCACTGTAGTTTTGCAATGCAACTTACTAAGTATCCCAGTATGCAATGAGCACAAAGCAGGAACAAAATCCTGGGGAGAATGACAGTTTACCATGAGATGTACACACACTCTTACACATGGCATCAACACTTAAGGGCAGTTTATAGGCTCACCAGTTCACTTGTAACATGTCTTTTGGATGTGAAAGAAAGTAGAGCACTTGCTGAAAACCATGAGGGAACACAGATTCTATGCAGCAGCCTCATGGCTGATAATAAGGCAAACTGTTTTCCTGCAGTGCATTATATACCTTAACTAATGAACTATCAGCATTAGCATTACATGACCTACTATATGATTTTAGAAATTCATAGAATATGTTAATACAACTGCCATTTCAAACATTTAATCACTATGTAGTAACTTTATGTTTAAAGCTACAACTTTTCTTAAGTTAAGAGCATTCAGGTACACTGTATAACCCCCTCCACCCCCAAAAAATGTCATGGTGTGATAAAATACAGCAAGTAAGCTCCCCACAAATAAAATCAATCAGTGGAAGCAGATTACTTTGGAATGTGTGCACCAAAAACTGTGGAAACTATGACAACAGAAAAAACTATGGCATTTGTGGATGGAATCTTGACTGAGGGTGAACTTCTATTATAGGTTAGTGCATCAAGCACTGTCTTCATTTTCTGCTAAGCATTGTCAGGCTTTTCAAATGCATTAACTCTTATCATTTTGTCTGACGCACAGACTAACCACAACAGCAGGCTTCTGTCTTGTTAGGAGGTTAACAATAATCATAGTAGTATGTAGAAAAATAAATATTCTCTAAGTGAATTAAACTTCTTTATTGTACTATAAGACAAACGCAAGACCTACAGGTGAGGTAACTACCAAATTCATTTTTTTTATAAGGAAAGGCATTTCTTTTTCTCATCATTAGGCATAGAAATTGAATGGAATTGTAACCGTTTTATGTGCATGTGAGGTTAACTCTTTGCTATTCTGGTCCAGGAAGATCTTTCCCTTTTTATCATGTCTTGCAAGAGCCATATTAGGCAAGGCAGTCCAAGAACAATTTCGATATGGCCTTCCCATAGCAACTGCTTCTTCAAAAAAATTTAATCACTCTGCAATCCACCAAAAATAAAATCGGCTAGCTTATTTCTATCTCCCCAACATGAACACCACTGCACCATCATTGCCAAAGCTAGGTGGCTTCCAGTTAATCACAGACTGGATCTTCTCTTAAGCTCTCTCCTCTTC
The DNA here is from genome assembly GCF_019279795.1 of Protopterus annectens. Taxonomy (NCBI): domain Eukaryota; kingdom Metazoa; phylum Chordata; order Ceratodontiformes; family Protopteridae; genus Protopterus; species Protopterus annectens. The sequence goes on from NC_056726.1 coordinate 1,888,955,699, forward strand.
AAACTCCTGTAACCAAACTCCTTTCTACCTCATGCAGTCAAACACAAACTAAAACAACCCCTGAAACCTCTGTAGCCTCTCCCAAAGTAGTGCATCACTCTTCTTCTTCTTTCAGCTTTTCCCGGTTAGGGGTCACCACAGCGGATCATCTGTCTGCTCATGATTGGCAGTGGAGTTTTTTACAGTGTCAAATTGCCAGCCCAGCACCCAACCTTCCACAGAAGGCACACACACACACACACACACACACACACACACACACACACACACACACAGCCAATTTAGAGTGTCTAATCCACCTACTGCATGTCTTTGGGATGTGGGAGGAAACCAGAGCACCCAGAGGAACCCCACGCGACCACAGGGAGGACATGCAGACTCCACACAAGGCACCCTGGCCAAGAATCGAACCAGAAAACCTCTTCCTGTGAGGTGGCAATGCTAACCGCTGCACCACCATGGCAATCCAAAGTAGTGCATCACTCTATACAGTCTTAATCAAACTTGACTGCACTTACCACTCTTTCTCCATTTTTGCCCCTAAACTTTGGAAGTTGCTTCCCTCCTAACTAAAGGAGATATTTTCTTTTTCCTTTTCAGAGCCTAATTTAAAAAATATCTATATTATAAAGCAGTCTGGGTGTGCCCTACCTCTGGGGACATCACCTAAGCACTCATTTCTTCATCTCCTCTACATTGGCCTATCCGCACACTCACACACGCACACACTTGTACTTGAATTGAATAACAGCAAAAAGGAAGCATGTACTGTACTTGAACTGAATGGACACACACACTTCCCTTAGTTGGATGGCAATACACACAGCTCCAAATTCCCACACACACACACAGCAAAATAATCTCTTACCTGAATTGAATGGCAGGCTCAGCAGCAGTAGCAGCAATGTATGAATGGCAGCAATAAGAAGCATGTACTTTCAAAATGCACGCATGGGTGTTCAGATGAACAAGACACCACTGAGCACAGCTAGTTTTAAATTCCATGGTCTTGTGTAAGTGGACTTCCACTCTGGTGTGCAATGCACACATGGGTCCTTAAAGAAGACGCTTGCTGTTTTGAATTGCCTATGTGGCTTAGTGAAGATGGTGTTTGCAGCTGTAAAAGTGTGTGCAGGGGTGTTCCCTCCCCTTCGCTCTATGGTTCTGGTGCCTATGGATGGGACAAACTTAAGTCCCATATTTAACATTGATATTTCCTTGCCCGAAAATTAGCCTGACAAATTTACAACATAGTTCTTATTAACATTGTCCAATGCACTAATTCCATTTACCTTTTTTTAAGTAATGGGTATCAGTCTGTCCTTCCCTGTTGGCTTCCAAACCATATTCAGTATAACTTCATGAGCATTTGCAACTGTCTCTTTGTGGTTCTCCATTCCTGTGAAAAATCCTCTGGAAACCATCTGAATTCTTGGTTGCTGGTAAGGGAGGATAGTTTGTTATTTCCTCACTTTCATAGCCTGTGGACATAGCCCAACTATCCTCAGATGCAAAAGATGTTCCATGTTGATTCTCTCCCTTAAAGGATGGCTGGAAATTCATGTGATGTCGTAAATCACGTCGGTTGGACCTGAACATAAATGCCTGATTATGCTCATGGTCTCGCAAATCCTGAACCAGTTTTTTTTCTTTATTTGTTCAATAATATGCTTCTCAAAATCCATTAACTTAACATTGATTTGAGTTAAAAACTGTTCTAAACATGCAGCATTAGTCTTACGTGAAATATTTGTGCAAACAGACTTAAGTTCTTCTCTTAACTTTTCTTTTTTTCATAAATCTTATTCAACCAAGATACCAATCCATTCTAAACTGCATTTATGTGCTGCAGCTACCCACCATGTATAACATTTCATATAATTTTCATATGTTGAATCAAACATGGTGGATGGACTCTTAATTGCTCTCAAACCCTTAGGGGTAATGTTAAGTTCAAGATGCCATTGCAGGCTTTGGATGTTAAAACAGGTGGAAGTTTCTTTGCATAGTACTCATTACAGCTTATCACATGATACCTGGATATCTGGTGGATGGACTCTTAATTGCTCTCAAACCCTTAGGAGTAATGGTAAGTTCAAGATACCATTGCAGGCTTTGGATGTTAAAAGAGGTGGAAGTTTCTTTGCATAGTACTCATTACAACTTATCACATAATACCTGGATATCTGGTGGCATAGTTCAATCCCTGCCTTGTCCGACCACTGAAAATGGATTATTAAATTCCTTACGTCTTTCCTCATTCAGTCTATCCAGTATTATTGGTAGGTCATCGCTACTATTGTTTTGGTTATTGTCCATCACATTACCAGATACTGAGCGTTTCCCCAATGGAATAACAAAATTCTCCATGCTCCTCTGGGTCGGATCTAAGGTAGCATCCCTAAAGACCCACAGTAGCTGTGCAGAGGAATCACTGGCCATCCAGACAAATGAACAACTGCAGCAGCAACCACAGCAGAAGTTCCAATTATATGTAACAACAAACCAGATGGACAGCACGGTATTACATAGCACACTTTATTAAAACAAAAAAAACATAAACTTCAGTTGCCTTTACAGAATACAATAATTCATTACAAGACACGCCATTAAATATATGAGATCCACTCATCAAATTATTAAACAATTAAAACAATTAACCAATTAAATCAAGGCTCTCCAATTACATTAATTGCTAAGACCTTTGGGGGACAATGTATCAAATTTAAAAATGAACATTGACTCCTTCTTAAGGAGCTTACCTTTAATATCAAATATATCATAAACTTCATATTCAATCTGTTCTAAAACTGAAGCCTCTAAACCCTGTACCTCCCTATTATGATGGTCCCAAAAATGTATAACCATAGGGCTTTCTATTTTTCCTTTTTTTTAATATCCCTCACATGTTCCTTCACCCGAGTAGCAAAATATCTTTTGCTTTCCCCTATATACATTTTTTTTACATGTGCACTTCAAAGCATAAACCACCCCCCACCACCACCAGTATCACAACTATAACTACCTAAAACTCTTACCATTAATAGCTAGAAAATGATTAACTATATAAGGACAACATGCTTTTTCCTTATCATAGTGGTCTTTATAGAGGATGACATCATTATCATTATATACTGTAGGTAGCATATCCTGTTATAAGTGGTTAATCATGTATATGTGTGACCTGACACGGTCCTGGTTTATACACACATGTGTATATGACTATCATTAAAGTATGAAGCCTATCCCAGGGCAGAAAAGAAACTTTTAATTGCAGAAACATAACTGACAGTATACCCTTAGTCACACATATAATTCTTATGATATCCACTTCTATACAGTTATTATGTATAATTATCTTTATATTGTTCTTTATTTTTAAAAATTGAGTGGAACAGCATTAAAAATTTTAAAGTGTACTAGATTAGAACCTTAGCTTACTTGTACTGTAGTCATGAACTTACACAAGTTGCCACAGGGAAGGCCAAGCTGTAGGTGTATTTTTTACACTAATTACTGTCCAGAGTGCTCATTGCCAAAGAGGGTTTGCTTGTCAGATGTGCTCATTAGTTATATATACACACAGTAAAGAGTTGAGTGGTCAACCATGTATGCGCGTGATATAAATGTTCAGAAAATAAATTTTTAATTGTATAACCATAATTGCACTGACACAGATAGACATATAATATATATAATATTATGTGCATGCTCAATCCACTTGCTATACATAGTTATTTTTATGTATAATTATTTTTATATTGTTAATTTTTATCTAGTTACAATGGACCAGCAATTATAAAACTTAAGAGTTTGCTAGATTAGAACTCACCTGTATCATGGTCATTATCTTATAGTTTTTTGCCACAGGTAAAGCAAGGCAGCAAGTGTACGTTTTGGACCCATTACCGTGTATGAATGCTGATGACCACACAGCACCTCTTACAGTGTTTGCATGATGGAAGACCACACATGTTACAATGTATCTTTTTAGAAGTTGACAGTGTCTCTTTATTGTCTCCAGGTGTTGTGGAAGCATGCTGACCACCACACAACACCACTTAGGGTGTTTGCTCAATGGAAAGCAAAAAATATAACAATATATCTTTTTGAAATTAATAATGGGCTGGATTCACAATGGCTTGCACAGAGTCTAAGAGTAGAGTAAGACTCCATGCAGCCATCATGTCCGACGAGCGATCCAGGAACAGCCTGCAGGGGTGTGCAAGAGAGCTCCTAACGCATCTCTTACACGCACAGGGCCGGGACATGCAAATTTCTTCAATTGCAGCTGAAAGGCATGCAAATGAGGTAGATTTTAAATTCAGGAAACCCAAACCTGTCCGAGTAAGAGTAGTGTTATCTGCAGAAATGTACTCAGTTGACAACTGAGTACCATTCTGCAAATAGCAAAACGGAGCCGTGACAGCTCCAAATAAAGGTTGCATCCAGTAGAGGAAGCATGCCAATGGCCAAATATATGGCCATTGACAATGTTTCCTGATGCAAAATGAAAAAAAAAAATATTTATTTTTTTTGTCCGATTTCCGATGTTTAAGGGTAGCGCAGCGTTGCACTAAAGGGCTGTGCTCTAAAAAACAGAAAACTAATAATAAAAATCCACAAATGTGGAATTTATGTGAATTTGTAATGTACAATGCAAGGCAATGGCAGGCTGAAGACAACATGGCTACTGAGTAGGGGTTGCTAAGGGGGGAACCCAGTCTAAGAGATGTAACCAAGCATTAGTAGGCAATCCTATGCAAATGAGGGTAAGGATAGTGAATCCCAAGTCTACATAGCAAATGAGCACAGTCAGTGGAGTGTAAGACTAGGATAAGGGGAGTAACAGAGTAGGATATAGGTGACATCATGAGGGGGTATGTATGAAAGAAGCTAATCTCATTGGAGCAGAGTGGCATGTGTTAGCTGTCAGTTGCTCATCACTGGAAGAGGTGTGTCAGTAGGTATCCTAGCTAAAGTCAAGAAATAGAAGGTGCATACTGTGTCCGCCCCCCTGAGGGAATGGAAAGGGAAAAGGAAGCACAACAAACAGTAGGAAGTTAACCAGGGAGAGTCAGCAGAGCTAGCAGGTGGAAATAATCAGAATCAGGCAATCACACAGGCAGTACACAAACCCAGCCCAGCACTTAAAACTCTGAAAACAACAGCCCATTATGTTTCTGTCAAGAGACACTGCAACACTGGAGTTAATTAAGAGAAGTGAATACTTAAAAAGCTTAACTGACAAAAAAAAAATGTTAGTGGCCTCAATTGCAATCAGTGTCTACTGTTATTAATATCAGTATTCATTGTGTAATACCCCACCTCTATACATGACGGCAATACTTTCTAGAGGGAGTGAGACTGACACAGCTAACATACATTGCACAATCATGAACTTGCATAGAACATATTTAAGAGCTATGGCGTCTGCCCCACTCAGATATGCTAGTGTTTGTAGTGCCCTGATACTGTGTGTGGTTTGTAAAGTGCCTCTGTAATGTTATTGTTTGCTAGAATGACTGCTTCTCTTATCACTGTCATGTAATGCAATTCCACAACACTGGCTGTTAAGGATTCACAGAACAGGCTTTGTCTAATGGCCTTTTTATTATTCCTTTACATTCCTTCATTGTAAGGAATGATATATTTATTACAACATCAAATTGTTTTATATCTGCTGTGGCTTAGTAATAATTCATGCAGTCTAGTGTGTCCAAGGTCTGGGGTTTGAGACTGGCAGGGGTGTTTTATTTTGCAGATGAGCAGACTGCAAGCCTTTTAGCTACAGGTAAAACATTGAATAAATCAACTATGGTAGTGGAACTCAGTCAGCAACATTCTGAAAGGTTACACTGGGCATGCTCACACACATAGGCCATGTCAGAGTATAGCAATGGTCCATACCTATCAGGCAGTTACAGGTGTCAACCCAGGAACCACACACTATCCAGCAATCTGGCCTGTGCACACAGCTATATGACAATAGACACATATACAATATAGTCAAACCCTGTCATAATCACATCTTTGCTGCAGATACCTACGTTGTTCATAGAAAATGGGGAAACGAAGACGATAAACACCTGCAAAGGGTATCATCAATAAACAGGTGTGAATCCTGAACATTATCATAGATGCAGAGTCTGATCCTAGGCTATCTGCCCTAGGGCATGTACACACCTAGACAGAGTGTGTCTGGCATGTGCAACATGTCCAAGTTGAATACTGTGCATGTGAAAAGTAGGTCACACAAGATAGCCCGTATATGTACAGTCCATTGTGCATCTGTGTAGCAGGGACACAGAAGATATCCCATGGCCAAACATACAATCACCCATACACCTGTCCAGCTGACTCACACAGAGCTATTGGACACCTTCCAACACACATGGCTCATTCCTGCAATTACTGTAGACATTATCATGACCAGTCAGAAGATATCTGCAACCTACAAATGTGGCAGGTGAAAAGGAAGCACCCACTAAAGCATATAGTGTGCTGTGTTAATGGCTGTCTTTATAGTATCATGAGATGGTTAGGTAGGGGTTTGAAACCTGCAAATGCTGAATGTGTGTGTGTATGGGGGGGTGTTGTGTATGTGTATCACATCCTTTGAGAAAAGTGGCCTTTTTGTAGACACAATGAAGGAGTTACATTCTTCTTTGGAAAGTCTGGCGATGTCAGCATCCTACAAGTATAGCAGGTGTAGAAAAATGCCCAATAAAGCATATAGCATGCCGTATTAATGCATGTCTCTGTAGTAATATAACATATGTAGATAGGGTTTGAATCCTGTGTGTGTGTGTGTGTGTGTGTGTGTGTGTGTACAATCCTGTTTGAAAGGAGTGGCCTTTTTGAAGACTGGGAAAACACACTAAAGATGTATATTCCTCTTTGGAAAGACTGATGATGTCACCACCCTAGAAATACAGACGGAGAAGGGAAGTCACCCCCCGTAAAACAAATAGCACGCTGCGCTAATGCGCCTCTCTCTAGTGTCATAACATACTTAGGCAAGGGTTTGAATCCTGTAAGTGCTGACTCTGTGTGTGTGTCACTCTTGGACACTGTGGTGTGGGTTTTGCTTTTACTATGTTATGACATATTATGATTACAACAGTAAGTGCATTGCACACATCAGGTATCTGCGTGGCAAATATATATGTGTACATGTTCCCTTAATCAGTACATAGGTGTGAAGCCTGCATACTACATGAATACATTTGTTGCCATTGACAGGTTGTGCCGCTGTTTCTCAGATCGTAGGTCACATATGTATGTATGTGACAGGGCCATCCACTGTCGTGATCCGTGGCCAGGGTCATCTGTGCCACACACACCCATGACAGTTACTTAACAGTAGTGTGAGTGAGGGTATATGCCTGGGGTATATGTCAGACATGTTCATACACAACAACGACTGACAATATTAGACAGTCTTTATAGGTGTACAACCGCCTTGTGGATATGCATCCAGGCCTCTAATGTCTCATGTGACACACCTTGGAACTCCACAATACCTATGGATATGTGGATACCAAGGGACACATGACATAACATGAGGCTGTATGTACACATTGGTAACCAACATACATGTTGAGGGCTACCACCTATGTGGCACTGACGGGATTGTAAGTATAGTACATGTGGATGACTATGCCATAGTCGGCTTACTGCTATATAGCATGTATCAGATGACAGGCATCTGTCTGTATGATACCCTTGTGTAGGATATGTGTCCCTACAGTGCCCTGGTTGGTGCGGCGCGCACGTCCGCACATACACATTGCACTAGATAAAGCGCTGCTAAACTTTGGGCAACCCTATTTAGCTGGGTAAGGCACTGCTTAAATCTGGAGCCTTTAAAATATATATTTTCTTCAATAATAAATTGGCCATTTCACTGCTTTTTATACTATTTTAATCATATACGTCAGGTATTATTTCATATACTGATTTGGAACATAAAAAAAATAAGGAGGGTAGTGGTGGGACTCAAACCTTGAACGCCTACTCTTTGGGCTAACGCTCTACCATTACACTACTGCTACTTGGCTGAATTTGAATAATTAGTTCTTATATGCTATTCGCTGTCACAATTGCTAACTGTGGTTAGGCAATGGGCACACCCGCACACACACGAGCAAATACGGACAGCCATACCTCTCAACTGTACAGATTTTCGCAGAATGTCCAAATTTTTGCCTTATATTTTTGGTCCATTTTTCATAAAATTGTGGCTTTCTGGCAAATTATTAAAGATTGAAGTTAGAAAATAATGACAGACATTTGAGTTTTAGACTTCATATCATACAGAACATGCATACTAATGCAAAACCTGTTATTCTATCAACTTTCTAATTTGTAAGAGCAATATTTAAAGCATGTCCCTATTTGTACCAGTTTTTTAATGGCTTTGTCCAGATTTCTTATTCTAAGAGGTTGAGATGTATGCAGGCAGCTATATCGTGGATTAAAAATAAAAAATTTATATTTTACGTTTTATAACTTTGATTGGGGTTTCCAGTGTCAGGGAGTGTGCTGTTGGGTGCAAGTACATTTGAGCGACCTTGCTCTTGTGTGCTGACATTGTGCTTTGTAACAACTTGCAGGGGCGTGACCATTTAGACTGCTCAGCAGTCGGACACGCCCCTGCTTTCATACTCAGTCTGTGTAAGAGTTACTGATGAGTCAGCGTGCCCTCATGAATATCCATGGCTTGCTGACATCATACTGTTCAACTGCAGCCTCCGTGTAAGACTTATTAAGTCTTACACGGAGGATTTGTGAATCCTGCCCAATGTCTCCTTAACATTTGTAAGTGTTGTGGAACTACCGGTGTTGTGTGTACATGATAATTGCTGCACAACAGTGCAATGGATGGCAAAATATATAACAATATATTTTTTTGAAATTGACAATGTCTCCTTATTGTCAGCCGCATTATGCCATGTTTATGCATAGGTGAGTGAAGCTCAAATGACACAGACAAAGCTCAGCATGCATTATTATTGCAAAAAGTGTTTATTCATTTTTATCATTAAAAGACAAAATGTTGGATTTGAACCATGATCTACAGATACTATGCGCTGTGTGCTTTATCATTATTACCAGGTGTGCTACACACACAGTTGATTTGCTGCTCTAATTTATGCTGCTGTTATCATAGATGCAACTTATATTAATTTTAAAATATTTATCTGTATCACAGTATTTGCTCTAAGCCACACACCATACACATATTACCAATAAAAAAATAAAAAAATAAAAATTATTACAAAATACATTTTAATACATTACAGATTTTTATACAACTCTGGATTTGAACTATCATACTAATGAACCTAAAAAACACACTCTGAGCGTCTTATCTCTCTTTGCCACAGAAATCAACTTTGCAACTGGAAAGCAAATCATGTGTATACAAGCAATTCCCATTCCTCCACAATATTAGCAAGACATATACAGTTGTACACTCTCATTTATTTGTACATGCGTGGCTTATATATTTATTTATTTATTTATTTAAATTTGTTGACCGAGAGTGTCCGACTGGACGTGGGTCCATTTTCAGCGGAGGCCCGGGGAGAAAAGCTCCACAGTAAAATAAACAGACAGTAGTTACATTGCATTACATAGCGATTAACAATTTAACATAGAAATTACTTACAACATATTTACAGATGAAGAACATAGTACATCAGTAGACAACTAGAATCTTTATCTGTGAAGTACATAACAGGCATTAACAAATGTAACAATGAGAAGTTCCTGCTGTATAATAAGTACTAGGCTTATGAGCATCTGAGCTTGCTATCATCAAGGTAGTTAGTGGAGGTGAAAGAAAGGTAGTAGTTGGATAGGGTGGATGATATTAGAGTAGGACTTGCAAGGGCATAGCCAGCATGTTTTTAGGTGCGCTTTTAATAAAGTTTTGAAGTTGGTGCATGATGGTACAGAGGTAATTGTGGGTGGGAGTGAGTTCCATAATTTGGCTATGGCGCAAGAGAATAGTGCTTCACCAGCAGAGTTATTGGCTTTAGTGATCTGCAAGTGATTTTTGTTGCTGGATCTTAGTGGCCTGGTGGTGCGATAGGGTTGGAGTAGATTCTGGAGGGATGGGACATTTAGTGGATGGTTTACTAGTTTGTGGGCGAGTGAGAGTTGATACCACTGAAGGAGGTGAGGGAGTTCAAGCCAGCCCAGTTCAGCAAGTGAGAGACAGTGGTGACTACGGTAGGATGCCCCTGTGGCGAATTTGGCGATTTTGTTGTAGCAGGTCTCTAGCTTGTTTAGATCACATTGCCTTAGGTTGGTATGTACTGGAGAGGCATAAAATAGGGTGGAGATAAGGTGGGAATTTGCTATTGAAATCTTTGCTGCTTTGGTGAGAAATTGTTTATTTCTGTATAATGCTCCTAGTTTTTTGTGGACTTTTTTATGGTCATGGATATGTGAATGTCAAATTTTAGTTTATTGTCTATTTCCACTCCTAGCAATTTGGTGTGTTCAGTTGGGTATATAGTGGTGTTGTCTTTTGCTGTGATGTTCAAGTGAGAGTTGCTTTGAGTATGTTTGGTGGGTTGGAAGATGAGTAGTTTAGTTTTGTTTGGGTTGAGTATTAATTGGGCATCGGATAACCATGTTTCAACAGAGGAAAAGGCTTCCTGTGTGACTTTTTGCAGTTTGGGTAGGGACTGGGCTGAGCAGATGATGGTTGAGTCATCTGCGTATTGGATGAGTGTGCCATGTTTGGTGGCAGAGGCTAGATTATTGGTGTAAACAGAGAAAAGTAGGATCCAAGGATGAATCCTTGGGGAACCCCTATGGAGACAGGTAGTTGGGGAGATATGTCATTCTGCCATACAATGGATTGTTGGCGGTCAGACAGGTAACTCAGAAACCAGTTGGTGACTGATTGTGAGAAGGATAGGTTATTGAGGACAGAGATAAGTTGTTTGTGTGGGACCATGTCAAATGCTTTAGATAGGTCTAGGAAAGTAGCAGAGGAGAGATAGCCATTGTTTTTATGCTGAAGGATAGTGTTAGTAAAGGAGAGTAAGGCAGTGGTGGTGCTATGGTTTGGTCGGAAACCATGCTGAGTACTGGAACGGAGGTTGTTAGTAAGGAGTTAGTGTGAGACCTGAAAGTGTATGCATCTCTCTAGTATTTTGGAGAGTGGAGAGAGAATAGCTATGGGGCGGTAATTGGTTAGTTCTGAAGAGGGTCCGCCTTTGTGGAGGGGAATTATATGTGAGACTTTCCACAATGTGGGAACGTAACTTTCTGACAGAGATCGGTTAATCAAGATGGATACTGGGTAGGCCAGAGCATCAGCTGCGATTTATAGGTATTCACTTGGGAGGTTGTCTGCTGCTAATTTGGTGGGTTTAAGTTTAGTTAAGAGTTTTTTTTATGTTGGAGGTAGGTACAGGAGAAAAAGAGAAGGCAGTGGGGAGATTACTAGTTGAAGGTATGGGTTGGAGGGGAGGGGGTTGTGTTGTTTAGCTAGTGATAGTATGGTTTGGGTGAAGTGTGTGTTGAATGAGGTAGCAATATTTTCTGAGGAGTGAGGGATGTTAGGAGGAGGGGTACTGACTTTACCTGGGTGGAGGATGGAGTTTATGGAGGACCAGAATTGTTTGGGGCTGTGTTGTGAGGAGTCTAGGGCAGACTGGTAGTATTGGAATTTGTCCCGGTTTTTTAGCTTTTTGACTCTATTGCGTAGTTCTAGGAATTTCTATCTAGCTGTGGGGTTTTGGTTTTGCGCCAGTGCTCCCAGGCTTTATCCCTGTTTTTCATTTCTGACTTAGTGGTTTTCTGTAGCCATGGGGAGGGTTGTGCTTTGGTTCTGGAAAATCTTATGGGGTCATGGTAATTAAGGATGTTCAGGAAGGTAGTATTAAAAAATTCAACTGCGTCATCTAGACTGAGGTACTTTAGAGCATGCCAGTTACATTCTTTGAGGGATGAGATGAATGTGAGTGGGTTAAAGTTTATTTTTTTACGTATTTGATGATAGATGACAGGTTTAGCTTGGTACAGGTATTTTTTGAGTAGGAATGTTGGGGAGTGATCACTGAGGCTATCTGATAAGCAGCCTGTTATATATGACTGGGGTTCTTACTGACTAGTATCCAATCCAGGGTAGTGTGCTTGCTGGAGTTTTTATTTATCCTTGTTGGTGACTGGACTAGTTGGGTGAAGCCATGAAGGTGTACATGATGGGTTGGATTGTTGCCAGAACAGGATTGCCAGTCAATATTGAAATCACCTAAGATGATAGTTTCTTGGGGGAGATGGTGGGTAGACCAGCTGAGGAGGTTTTCTAGTGGAGGGATGTTTTGGCCAGGTGGGAAGTAGCATCCAATTATGTTGATGGTTTTGTTTTGGTTAATTTTGAGGTTGGTATATATTATTTCTTCATTGCCTATTTGTGGAGCTGATGATTTTAAGATCTGGATATTTAAATGCTGTTTAAATATTATAGCTACACCACCTCCTTTTTTGATTAGCCTGTCTACTCTTAGTATGCCGTAACCTGTAGGGAGTATTTGCTCACTGGTAATGTGAGGTTTTAGCCAGGTTTCTGTCAGGATGACTATATCTGGGGGGTATAAGTCTATGGTGGCATGGAGTTCATGGACTTTGTTGGATATACTTCTAATATTTAGGCTTAGTAGAAGGAAGTCACTTGGCTTTCTATTGGCTGTAATATGAGAGAAGTTGTGGTGTCTAGTCTGATTATGAGGATTGGGGATTTAGAGCAATGCGTGATTATACAACCATTTATGACTATGCACCAATGCAGCTCTGCCTTCTCTTTGTATTGTGTTAATTCTTCTCTTATCTGTGCTATACTTTCATACATGCAGTCTATAGTGCATTTTGTATCATTGTTCTTTAAATGTATGATACAAATACGTGACAGTGAAAAGCAGTTTTCAGCAAAGGCAGGAGATTTTGGATATTAGTTAACAAAAATGATAAACGTGCGTTGTATACTTCCATTTAAAAGCTTGCTAATGTTACTGCTTCACTTTGTAAGTGTATCATGGGTGACACATGCAATACAGGTAAAGTACTCTGAACTGCTGTTGTCTTCCTTCTCCCTTCCACTAACCATTCACAGTTGCAATACATTAGCAACTAACAGTGAGGTAGCGCCTACACTATGTTTTCACCTGCTACATGAAGTCAAAAGTTTGGTATTTAGCAATTCTAATGAGATCACACCTCATCTGCATCTTCACCATGCTCATAGAGCTGAATCTACACTATAAAAAGATAACCATGTAGCTAGGGAATGTGAAGGTGAAGAGACTTGTGAATTTGGAGAAAACTGAAGATTGATATTCCTTCCGATTTATCTGCAGAGAAGACTTCTAATCTTGCTAAGGTATGATTATATTTTTCAAGTACATTCTAGATTTTGTAACATGTCACAAAGAAAATTATATATATGCAATAGAAAATGGAACTTTTATTTGTATGTATTTTTTGTAGTTCAATGTTGGCATAGGCATTTTTGGAAGGCATTTACATTCAGACAGACAGGTTATTAACTTTCATCACAAGTGTTATTGTTAAAATTGGTATCTTACAATATTTTATGTTATTTTAAGGAAATGTAATATACTATGTCAATGATACAGGGTGTTTGTTATGCTTCTAAGATGGCCGAGGCACCTTCAAGGGAGTTGTGGTCACAGTCAGATGAGACTGGCAGTCATATAAAATTGAATCCTCTGTTGTAAATGTGCACATATTGTGAGAATTGTGTTCGACATACATAACAATTGAATTATGTGGTATTCCTAGCTTGTTGTTTTGAGGGTGGGGAGTGAACCACCATTTGTGTGTTGCCACAACAAAAGTTATGTTTCAAGAGATTTTCTCTTGAACATGTGTAGTCATCCTGTTATTTCAAAGGTAAACAATACATTACTAAAGTGGTATTCCTTCTTTTGGACCAAACATTGGTTTGTGTGTAAATTTTAATAACTGAAATTTGTGTCTCCAGTGATTAATGTTGAGGGCAGCATCCATGTGGATGTAGGTCAGCATCATCACCTAATGTTAGCCAACATGGCCATGCCCAATCACACTCCCATAGTGGCACTAATTCCAATGCTCTATCAGTGATTGAGGTGTCCACACCCAGATGTGGTAGGCCACGGGGTTGTGGTCCTGGGCATAATCTTGAGGAAATCCCATCCAGCAGACATCAGTCACATTCAGGTAGCAGCAGCACATCTGATTATGGGTGAAGTCATGCCAGTGCAACTTCTGGCAGTGCCATCTCTTGCAGTCAGGGGTGATGATGATGAGCTGTTACCTGTACCATGCACGGCTCATACCTGTCCAACATGTCAGGACATAGAGCTACCACAGAACTTGGCTGTGGTCTTGCAGGCAGTCACACACATGTTTCACACTGAGTGCCCATACAGACACACACACATAACAGGCACATAGGTCATTTGTGAGGTTTACAGCTAATTCTGTCTCATTGGCCATTTGATATTTTATCAAAACTTCTGCTGCCCTGTTTCTGTTCTTACTCACATGCACTCACTACCTTTTGCGTCTGCCTTGGCCTCCTGCCCCCCCCCCCCCAAACAACACATATCCTTGTTGTTATCTTTTGGATTCAGGGATATATAATTCTTTTGTCTGATGTCTAGGGTGCATAACTGACTGACTGCTTAGTGTATTTCAGATGCTCTTTTGAAAATTGTACTACTTTCTTACAGGTTTTGTATTGTGTGTATCTTCGATGCATGAGGCCTACTAGTTGATAGAGAACACATCTATTGATATAAGTCAGTCTTGCTACATATTGATAGCCATTGCTGTAAAACACACCCACCTTCTACTTAGGTACATTAGCATGTAACAATATGCAAGGATCTGCCATTCATTTGTACTCTTAGCCATTTATTTTCCTATTCCATATTCAGCACTTATCTTGAAAGTCTAGCAGTTACAAGTGTTTTAATCTGGGCCTGACTCTGTCTGATGCTAGAAGTACACAGCCATTTTATGGATAAGTAAAGGTTGCAACCATTGCCTGGCATCAATTGTCTGTATGCATGTGCACCAGATGAAAGCTGTACCACCTTAGGTGGTGAGCATGTGTGCTATCCATTGCCTGTTGGCCAGGGTGAGTGCATATGGTGCACACCTGCTTCTACCTACACCCACAGCGGCTGATGGTTCTCCCTCTGACTACTCACCTGCGTGTGGCTGTGATGACCTTGTTAGTAGTGGTGGGATGTGTGTCCCTTCCTCTTGGTGTTCCTGTTGAAGCTGTTTTCTCAGGATAATATTGGATGGTGCAGTGGTGCAGCAGTTGTGCTGCCGCCTCACAGAAAGAGGTTCTCCTGTTTGATTCTCAGCTGGAGTGCCTTCTGTGTGGAGTCTGCATGTCCTCCCTGCATTTGTGTGGGTTTTTTTCTGGGAGCTTTGGTTTCCTTCCACATTACAAACACATACATCTTGAGCATTTCTCCCCAGGCCTCCACTGAAAATTGGCTTTGTTCTGAGTCAGACTTTCTTGGTAAACAAATATTATATAAATAAATAAATAATATTGTGAAGGATAGCAGAGAATGTGAAAATTTCAGCACAAGTACAAGGATTGTACTTTAAGGCTCCACCCTGATGTATTTATGCACTGGAATCATGACTTCAGCAGCCCAAACATGATATTTATTGTTTGAGAATGTGCCTCATTATAGCATTCTTCAGTGTGTGTGTGTGTGTGTGTGTGTGTGTGTGTGTGTGTGTGTGTGTGTGTGTGTGTGTGTGTGTATGTGCATGCATGTGTGTGTGTGTGTGTGTGTGTGTGTGTGTGTGTGTGTGTGTGTGTGTGTGTGTGCATGCATGCGTGCGCGTGTGTGTGTGTGTGTGTGTGTGTGTGTGTGTGTGTGTGTGTGTGTGATGGGCATCATCAGCCACGGTTTGAGTGCATACATTGCATCACCTGGTACATGACCTTGTGGGATATCCCCCCTAGAAATCTTCTGATAGAGCTGAGAGTTGTACCAGATATGGAAGTGGTGGCAACTGCTGGGGTTGCTAGCATACACATTCAGGATGATTCCCTAGCATTACACATGACCTGGCAGTTTATTGAGTGGAAGCCCTTTCTCTTTATGAACACCTTTCCCTGTTCCCTGGGTAGTGTTTTGATTTTAATGTGCATGCAGTCTATGGCACCCAGGACTTCAGGGAAGTGTGCTACAGGGCAGAAATCCTACATAGTTGTAGCTCTGTCCTTATGTGTACAGGGAAACTGTATGTAGTCCCTGACTGTTGTAGCATGGCATTCAGGAACTGATGGAGGGTCCTGCATGCTGATGCCTGTGACACTCCTGGCATATCCTCTGTTGGTCTCTGGAAGGTTTATGTAGCTAATCTTCTAAATGCTACACAAACCTTAATTTCCACAGGTATTGGGTCCCCTTGGTTTGCCCTTGTCCTCAGTTGAGGATGGCAGAGGTTGCAGAGTTTCTGTAGTGTATCCCTATTCCCTCTGCAAAGCTCTACAATATCTACCTCATGTAAACAACGAAAAGTTGAAGGGAGTCTAAAATCCTTTCTCCTTCTTGGCTGAGGTCTATTAGCAGCAGCACATAGACTTGAACCTGATGCACATGCGCATGTATAAGAGCAACAGGAGCCCATAGCATTGTTTCTGTGTAGAGAACTCTCTGTGGCTGTATTCCAATAGCTTTTGGAATTCAAAGCCAAAACCTGCACTGAGTTTACATGATTGTTTTATAGCTTGTTGAACAGCTCCTCCAGCCTGGATTGGTTGATTAGCATACGATTCTGCTACTTATGTTGTAATTAGGATGCCATGATTTTTACCCTGTTTGTGCTGCTCTACAGGGATGTACAGCCACTTACTTGAATACAAATCAGTGTGCTACTGTGTGAGCTTTACACCATGATGCCCATACGGTTTTGATGAGCTGTGTAGGCTTTATTGAATCTGCACCATTATCTAAATGCATAGAAAAAGACAAATTATTTGTCTATTTCATACCTCTTGACCTCTTAGCAAAAGAAATGTGGACAAAGCCTGGCATAATCAGGGGGCAAAGGCCCAAAAATAAGGAGAAATTTTATATATTGTTCTTATAAACTTAGAAAGTTGATAGAATAACAGGACTTAAATTAGCATGCATTTTTTTGAAAATATATGAAGTCTGAAACTCAAATATATGTCATTCTTTATTGGCTTCAATGCTCAGATAATCCCAGTAGTTTGATAGAAAATCACAGATTTTAAGAGAAACAGATTAAAAATATGAGGCAAAAATCTGGACATCCTGCGAAAATCTAGACAGTTGAGAGGTATGATCCATTCGGCAAGTATTTATACTTTGTGAGTGATTCAAGTGAGCTCACATTAGGAGAGGTTATTTTCCAAACAGAGTGTGCTCTGTTAAGCTGGTGTTCAAATGATAGTGCATACAGTTAGTGGAAGTCATAGCAGCCCACTACAACTATTCAAACAATATACACAAGTCTTTCTGACCTTTATTTGAAGTTCTGTTTCAAATATCCTGTTATGAATTGTATGTATTGAAACAGTGAATGAGAGATGTGTTTAGAGGAGTGAAGAAGCCTGGTCAGCAAGAACATCCACATAAAATAAGGTTCAGATGTGAGATAATACTAAAGAAAAGGAACTGGAAAGACCTTGAAACTGTGTACAGTTAAAGGTGTAACTTGGGAGAACAGTTTGAGCAAGTCTGACTTTGAAAGATCTGTCTTACATGTATCTTCCAAAATATGACAGTGTTGCTATGTCAAAGGCAGTAAAGCTTATATTCTGATAGGTGAGCTGAAATCAGGTTATGCAACTTTATTTTATTATATTTTTATTTTACATTTGTTGACCAGGATAGTCCGACTGGATATATGTCCATTTTCAGCGGTGGCCTAGGGAGAAAAGCTCCAAGGTCACCAAAATTAGATTAAAATGCAGTATATACAGTAGTTAACATATCTAAGCAAACAACAATTTTTATGATTACAATTTTACAGAGGTTACATACCTAGGCAAATAATAGTAGTTCTGGGGTTAACAAAAATCAGAGAGTAGGTCTTCATTAAGTAGTTCAAGTCGGCTAAGCATGCTGTTATTAGCTCATACAGTTATTTACAGATACAATATTTACAGTGGTTACATGCCAAAACACGTTAGAGTTAGACAAGGTAAAGATCAGGATAGTGCCACAGATAAGCCAAAATAAAAATGTTATCTATCTTGCTCAGTGTCATACAGTAGGCAGACAGAGATAACGGGAGTCATATCAGGACTATAGGATAAAGACTGATAACATTCCATATCCTTAGCTATTTTCAATTATGTTGGCAGATATCCCTGTGTTCATATGTAGTTATTAGCCATGCAGGCGGACCATTATGGAGTCTGCACAGTTTCCCAATTACCCTAGAGCTGTATATGGGCAAGTGACTTAATTAGAGTCATACAGCAAGCAAATGGAGTGAATCAAACTATGGACTACAGGAAGAAGCACGATAAAGCTGATAAAGCTTGATAAAATGTTCTGTACTAGGTGTGAGTCAGTGAAAAAGGCAGCTCTTCCATCATGCTTGCCCTCTATGTTTTTAGAGAAGTAGTAAACAAATTAAAAAAGTATCTCAACAGTGTATGCATCTGTTGCAAGTTTGCAATTTGAACATAGAAACATTCATCTGACAAATACATTTAGCATGTACACAAAGATAAGTGTGCTCATACATAAAAGCTCTTAAAGTTTAACCTTTAAAAACATTATGGATGAGTACATCATCAAATATATTACTTTATGAATGAGTAAATGAGTATTTCAAAATGGTTTTCTGACAGTTGATGTGCCAGAATAGCAGGTGATTATGCTGAATTGATTATGATTAACAGAGGGGTCCCACAGGATTTGTGGTGGAACCCCATGCTTTCCAACTTATTTATGTCAACTTTGCCAAAAAGAAATGAGATCCAGTTGAGTGGGTTTGCAAATGATATGAAAATAGGATCACTGTTAACAACCACAGATAAACAAGCAATAATGTAAAGTTATTTAGCTCAGTATATGGCTGTACTGAGTTTAATAAGGGTAGGTTCAATACAAGTAAATGTACAGTCTTACATTTTGGAAAGCGCAACAGGAATTACTCATATGCAATGAATAACCAGTTATTGGCAACTAAGGAGGCACTGAAAGACCTAAAAGTAATGGCAGATGACTTATTAAAATATGACCATTAACACCTCTATAGTTGCCAGAAGAAGCTAAAGCATTATGAGTGACATATGTAGAACTCTCACAAGCAAGGAGGATGAAATTATTTCCCCCTATACAGAGATATAAGGCCAATTATCGAATATTGCAGTTTAGTATGTATGTACTCAATCAAGGACAGCTGAAATAGCTTCACAAAATACAAAATAAATAAATAAATGTAAAAAAAAAAATAACAAACATAGACATTCTGAGATATGCCTACTACATAAAAAGGTTAAAAACATTATGACATTCTGCTAATAGCTATAGGTTGTTAAAAATAAATTTAATCAATAGACTCAAGGGCCCTAATAATGGTTATTTACTAGCTTACCCAGTATTGAAAGTCATATAATGAGCAACATCTTGTTTGGATAAGGGGAAGTCTATGGAACTCCCTTTCACTGGTGATCAAGAATGACAGTGATGAAGAAATATCATATACAGTCTGCCAGTCTCAAATAAAAACTCATCTTCCGAAACTTTCTTAATGCCAGTGTTTTATCTATCAATCTATCTATCTATCTATCTATCTATCTATCTATCTATCTATCTATCTTAGGTTCATAGGTTCATAGGTTCATACTAGGCTATCTGCCCGAGGGCATTTATAAGCCTAGCCCATTGTTTTGTGGCTTACGCCACCCCTTTAGTATGGGGAACTATACCCATTATTTTGCTGTGCCTCTGTCGAGCAGTGACACTGAGGTAATTCCTGGGGTATATCTGCGATCTCCCATCCATTGGTCAAGATTTCTCTTGAACAAGGCCAGCGAGGTGCTCTGCCTCACATGTACTGGGATTTTGTTCCACAGCATAGGGAGTCTTTGGGTGATGAATCTATCTCTCCAGCATGTCCTATTAATAGCCGTGTCGAGGTTTAAGTCTCCCGCCCTTGTGGCTCTGATGGATCTAGATTTTTTGAGATGAAGCATATTCATCAAATCTGGGTTTGACATGGCCTTGTATGTTAGGCAAAGGTCACCTCTGAGCAAGCGGTAAGCGACTGAATAGAGCTGGAGTTCTTTCAGTCGGGCAGCATAGGACAGATTTTTGAGACCCTTTATCCTTTTGGTGAGGAACTTTTGTGGCCTCTCCAGCTGCTGCAAGTGTCGGGTCAGATACATTCCGAATGGGGCATTGTACTCAATCATTGGTCTGATGAGTGATGAGTAAAGGGAGACTATGACCTCCCTTGATCTAGATGAGAATCCCTTCATGATAAGGTGGGCAATGTAGAAGGACTTCCTAACTACTTTAGCTACATGGGTGTCGAATGACAGACTACTATCAACCTGGGTCCCCAGGTCCCTGATAACTTCTTCTGTGTTCAGTGGATTGCCACCTATTTGGTAGCTAGGGGTAACCTTGTTTTTCCCGAAGGGTATGACTATGCATTTTTTGGCATTTAACTTTAGGCCGTGGCTCTATCTATCTATATTTGTCTATTTACCCCTGGCCACATTACCTAACCCCACCATTTTTTGTCACTGTCTAAAAATGTTGTTACTGTCTATACCGCTCTAACTGTATATATCCCTCTGATTATGGATCATTATATTAAGATTCAGCTCTTTTTCATATAGTGCATATAACATACCCATAATGGATAACATCATTTCAACTTCAATCAACTGCATAGCATAAAGAATTTCTCATATGAATGCTTAACTATACTTACCTTACTGTTGCATTACTTCAGCCTTGCTGTACACATTGTGAAGTACTGACAATCTATTTGTATTTGTATACTTTAATGTTGTTGCAGTACTTTTCCTAGACTGAGAATTAAATTGGTAAATTGAGATCACTAGTCTACCCTGCTTAACTAACTAACTAACTGACTGGCTGCCTAACTATGGCAGACATGCAACAAACTAGTTTTACTATGATTAAGAGTCAGACTGATAAATGGGCAGGTACCAGCGTTTCAGACATTGGGTTTTATAGCAATAGGCTCCTAGCTAGCTCTCGTAATGACTAATACTTTGAAATGTTGAAATGTTGAATTTGTAACAATGTAGCTGTTTTGTTAGTATTTAATTATTTATATCCTAAAAGCACACACAGTGCCTGTGTTTCAAAAAAAAAGTTTGAACAGCTTAGCATTTAAAATAATACAAATTAAGAAAAATAATTCATGAAAGGAAAATGCATGTCACTAATAAAAAGGAACTGCCCTGACTTTTTAAATCATTCTTGGCACATACACAAGCTTCATGTGCTGAAAGGTATATTATTAATAAATAATTTTCCAAGAGAAAGAAAACACTGAGCTTAGTTGTCAACTTATGATTACTTATTGAAATGCAAAGCAGACGTCTAACTCTTCAGATATGCAAAATAATGCTTAAGATTACGCATCATATGTGAACTGTAACTAAAGACAGTGAAGTATAAGGCTTCATGCAGGATGGCATTTAATTATATGCTTTCTGCTATTAATATTTAAGGAAAAAATATTCATAAAATGTTTGACACAGTAAATGCTGCAAAAATGTAATCTATATTGCATATTTCTGTTGGTAATATTACAGGCTTTCTTCATACTTTTACAGTTCCACAAAATTAGTTTTGTAGTCCTTTGTACACTCATTTTGTCAGGTGATAAATATTACATTTAAACCTACATTAAAAAAATGGAAATGTTTTAACATGAAATTAAAACAAATATATGCATCAGAGGTTAAATAGCTAGGAGGCTATAGCAAAACTGAAAGCAAAGGAGAAAAATGAGGTTCAAAATCTGGCTTAATGGGCGTGATAATAGCACAGCAAAATGTTATCATAGTTAAAGGCAGTGAGTAGGAAAATATGTGTCCTCCTACTAATAGATATACAATTTAAGCAGAAAGAAAAAGGGCCACTCTACTGAAGTGATTAGACAGTGCTAATAATATGTGTAGAGCAGCCCTGCCTGCTAATGCTGGTGATCATGGCTATGATTGCTTATGCAACTTTTTTTCCTTAGACAAAAATGTAAACGAGAGAGAGAGAGTGTGTGTGTGTGTGTGTGTGTGTGTGTGTGTGTGTGTGTGTGTGTGTCTGCATCTGCTTGAAAGAGTGTGGATATTCAACTGAAAATAATGAAACATGTATTTGCTTTATTTATTTAATAATTGTGTAGGTAGGCTATTATTGACTGTTTTCATCTGCAACTTAGGTCACAGACTGAGACAATAATATATATGTGTACATCAAAACATGCATTCAGCATATACAAGAAGGGAATCTGTTAGTATTTAGCTATTTGTATTAGAAACAAAGTAATAATCATCATGATTCCAGTGTCTCCAAAATACTACTACACTCTACAAATGTAAATCTGCATGCACTCAAAAGCTATGTGAACCACATAAGGATTTCATAGTTACAGCTAAATAATGTATCTTATGGGACCCAGGTGGACAGTAGTCTCTCCTTTGATAATCATATCACCACAGTAGTCAGAAAATCCTTCTACGTGGCACACCTCATCACAAAAATGTTCTCATCCAGGAAAAAAGAGGTCATTGTTCCCCTCTACTCAACACCCATTAGTCCCATTATAGAGTACAATGCCTTTTTTGGAATGTACCTCACAAGACATCTGCAGCAGCTGGAAAGGCCACAGAAGTACCTCACAAAGAGGATTACTGGCCTCAAACAGATGTCCTACACTGACCATCTCAATAAACTCCAGCTTTACTCCATTGCATATCACCTACTCTGAGGTGATCTCTGCCTAACATATAAAGCTATGTCAAACCCAGAACTGTTGGATATGCTACACCTAAAGAAATCCCAATTCCTCTAAGCTACACACTCTAGGGACCTAAACTTTGTCACCACAATAAACAGGACATGCGGGAGGGATAGATTCCTGTCCCAGAGACTTTCCATACTCTGGAACAAGCTACCCAAATATGTCAAGCAAAGTTCCTCATTAGCACTCTTCAAGAAAAATCTTGATGAGTGGATGGGAAATAGGAAATACACCCCAGGGATCACATCTGTGGCTCTGCTCGACAGGGGCACAGGAAAATAACTTTTTTGGGTGGCGTAAGCCAGGGAACTTTGTTGGCTAGGCTTACTTAGGCCCTTGGGCGGATAGCCTATTACCTACCTATGAGCCTATGAACCTATTATACAATTGTTTGTAAGTCTTCATGTTAGCCACAGTAGCTATTTATAATGTGAGTTTTGACAATCCAGCCTGAAAAATAAAATATATAAAACACCTGCTTTGGTATTAGAGGATCCTTGAGTTTGACAGTTAGTGTCAGTTCTTATTTGTTCTTACTAATGCTTTCTATGCTTTCATACTTTTGTATCAGGAAATACAAGATTCATTTTTTTCATAGATGACAGCAAGCATTAACTTCTAGGATGGCTGACTTACAACTGATGTAATTGTTGTTTATGTATTGCATTATATGACATTACATTAACATTTGCAGTGTCAGAATAAAAACTATATATAGTCTACCATGCTTATGGTAGCTGGTACCTGTTACTGCCCCTCACATGCCCCATTTTTAGCATACATTGTGTCTTCATCCCAGACTTTCTGAAAAGACAATGTAGTGCATAATCCTTTCAGGTCACCAGTTCCACTTACTACTTTTTGCTCAAAAAAAACTTTGTGGTATATACGCTGAAGGTGTGAACTGCTGCAGGATTGTGTTTTAACCATGTGTGCAGGATTTGTTATCACACTAGCTACATTAATCCATGACAGTCTATATCCCAGTTACTGTATAGTTATGTGGTTAAGACAACACACTGGAATTATACAACAGTATCACAATGCATGACCCAGGACCCTAAGATTAATATCCTGAACAGTTAGTTCACAATTGTTAACCAAAGTAATTAGTGTAATTTTAATGGGTCTATATTGAATTAGCGAATGCTTAGAAAAGTGAATGCTAATTCATCGACCCCTTTTAAGCGAAAGCTTAAAATCTTGAACATCCGGAACAGAGATTTTTTTCACAGGGCAAAAAATCGCTGGGTCGGTTTTGGGTGTTCACCATTTCGTCCACTGTGGTGCGATCTCGGAGTTGGTATATTTAAGTAGGGGGGTGTATATTGTAATATTTTAAGTTATTTATTTATTTTTGTGGAACAGCGATTTTTTTTTTCCCCTGGGGAAAAAAATCGCTGTTCTGGGTGCTCGAGATTTTAAGCTTTCGCTTAAAAGGGGTCAATGAATTAGCGTTTGCTTTTCTAAGCATTCGCTAATTTAATATAGACCCATTTTAATTTGCTGATCATTGTGTATATGCCTTCCAGTTTTCATCATCTCACACAAAGATGATCAACACATAACATGTAATACTATACATGCACTAACACATTCTCATGACATAATTGTGTAAGGAACATAACTTTGCACATTAGATAATAAATAAATAAATAAATAAATAAATAAATAAATAAAACTAACTCCTGGGCTAAGTTGCATAATTACAGTCCCATGTTTGGTGACCCTGGGAAATATAAGTACTATTCTTACAATCTGAAACAATTGTCAGCATTAAAGCTCATGATTACAATTAGTATGATGAATGCAGTCTCAAAATTTGCAGTTTTGAGTGTTGTAGCTCTACATTTGTAACCTAGTCAAATTTCAGATTGTACCTAAAATACAATAGATTTGGTTTTACAGATGTACTTCAAAATATTTTTAGGAGAGTGAATGACTTAACCATTTTAACTCTCCAACTCTGTGTGACTGAATATGTATATCTATTTTAGTTCAGTAATGAGGATCATAACAGTTTGGTTCTGAAAATGTGGGATGCAAATGTTCTAACATTGGCAATTTTGATACTTAAAAATATTGCAAAGCTTCCACAGTTTCACTTTTATGGCTCCAATTAGTAACAAATGTTTTGTCCAAAAATATATCAGTAATCTTGCAGAAGCCTTTACTGAAAACAAAACTGCCTTTTTTCATTCTAATTCCACTTTCAACAGTATTCACTTTTGAAGAGACTGGTACAATGTTGGAGATTAATAGATTTGGTCATAATGCCGACAAATGAAATTGACTTAAACAAGTGGCATTAGTGGTAAAAATGATTGGATAGCTGCAGGAAATTTTAAAGAAGATGGAGAGAATTTGAGTTATTTACAAAAAGGAAGTCTGAGATACAGCAAAATGAAATCAATTAGCAGTTTTGCAATGATAAGCAGTCAACTTGAAGAGGAAACAGTAAATGATGGTACTAAGAACAAAATTAAATATATAACATCTGACATGGTGAAAAGCTGCATAGTTACAATCAGACACCTTTGCAAATGATATTAAAAATTCATAAAGTCAGTGCCATGACTCAGTAGTAAAATTATGCTGGGTGGTAATGATGGATGATGGGACAACTGAATTTATAACCTTATACCAGCTGATGTCTCAAAAAAGGCACCAAAAAATAAAAGTGAAGTAGCAGATAAATAACCCCCTGGATTCAATAAACTCTGTGCAGGAATAGTGCTATTCCTGCATGGAGTGAACCATATCTGTTTACTCTTAGCTTTAACAGCATTGTGCCTTGCATATTCATGAAGGTATGCTGCTGCTATGGCTAAACGGACATGAGCACTACTGAGTGCAGGGGGCATGTTTAAGTAGTGCACACACATCTAACACACCACCTGCACTCAGAAATTGCTGAATGGCACTTTATAAGAGAATTTCAGTCTCCACGGACACTGAAAGCAAATAAAATCAGTAAAACAGTGTCTGTGGGCACTGAACTAGATAGGGGAGCAAGAAATCAATGCAGTGGGTGTGTGACAGGTTCTGTCACACACTCCCTGCATTGTCAAAGTGCCGTATGACACTTTGCAAGCACTTTCAGTATCTGCAGACACTGAAATCAGGGATTCTGGATAGGAAGCAATGCAAGGGGTATGTGACAGGTACTGTCACATACCCCTTGCATTGTCAAAGTGCCATATGGCCTTTCTCCTCAACTGTACATGTTTCCTCAGAATGCCCAGATGCCTGCCTTACATACCTCTCAACCTCCTAGAGCAAGAAAGCTGTGCAAAGCCATAAATAATGGGAGGACAATGGCCCAAAAATAGGGACACTTTTTTAAATATTGTACTTACAAACTCAGAAAGTTGATAGAATAAAAGGTTTGCTTTAGCACAGATTTTATGAAGGGTATAAAGTCTGAAACCCAAATGCCTATCACTATGTTCTGACCTAAACCCGAGTGATTTGTCAATGATTTGCTAGAAAACCACAGTCACGCTTCCTAAGTTTGTAAAAGCAATAGTTAAAATCTGTCCCTATGAGTCCCTTTACAATTTCTCTTACTGTGACTGACAAGGAGTACAGATACATGTAAATAAAGTGGGTTTATTAAATTTCTATTTTTTTTACCAGTCTTAGGTATGTTTAAGTGTAGTTGAGTGAGTGTGCATGTTATGGCCCTCTGGTTAGCATTGCTTAAACCTCCCATAGGAGATAAATAAAAATATACAGCTAAAATCCTAATGCCAAGATAGCATAGTGGTTAGAGTCCCTGCTTTGTATGCAGGCATTCACAGTTCAGCTAGCAAGACTGGCACTTTATTTTTACAAGGGAAAGCAGTGTTAAAATATTTTTATTTTAAATTATATATTAATTGATATTTGTCAACCAGGGTAGTGTAGCTGGTCTAAAATGTAAGTGTGAGTGCATATAACATGTGAAATCATCCATGTATACACAAGTGTCCCATACAGTATAGTCACAACCCATGGTAATGTAATGAAAGCACAAAGAGGGACGTCATGTAAAGTAAATCATATATACTTACTAATATGTCAGTAATGATTAACTAAGGCATTATTCTGATATTTTTAAAAATGAAAACTGAGCAATGCTAAGTAGTGCTCAGCTATACTTAGCCATTGTAAGCATTGCTTAAATGTGAGTGCTAAACAGCATTCAGCACAGCTAGCTGGATTTGGGCACTGTTAAGCAGTGCTCAGCAATTACCTCTTTAAGCACTGTTCAACACAGCTTGGCAGATTTATGCACTGCTTAGCTGAGCTTAGCATTTTCAAAATGGCCCAATAACAGCAAAGGGTGGGAATATAGCCTTATTTAAATGGCACAGGCGGGAATACAGCCAGAATCTGTTGTAGCTTGCTCTGAGTAGGAACTATATCAGGTGTTGGTGAGGGCTCATGCTTTTGGGTGCAGCCCTGGGGCATTTTGGAGTCCGGAATAATGGCTGGGCTCCTTGTAGCAAACCATGACAACAGACTGCAGCAGGGCCAATACCAGGGCTCACAGTATAAAGCGCAGGACTGGGAGCATGTGGCACATGATCTCACCAGTGCCACTGACATCCCCCAAACTGGTGAGCAGGTACAGCATCACTATTCTGACCCAAAGTAGAGGAAGGGGGCACTCTTGGTCCAATGGATCCAAGGTGCTCAGGACAACCATGCTCCTGCTCCAGCAGTTTGTAAGTATCCCAGATATAGCTGTACCAAATTCTAGCATAAATATGTGATAGACAGGTATGCATAATGTTTGTTTGTTTTCTCCCCCTACAGCTGCAGCAGAGAGGGATAGTACTGCTGAGGCCTACACTGACAGACTGATAAGGCTGCACTGACAGGCTGGTGAGTACAGATCTATCTTGCAGTATATAGTAAAATAAATAAGAAGGAGTAAATTGTTTACTATGTTCTGTGTCTAATGATTAAAGATGCATTTGCCAGACTAATAGTCATCTACAGCATATGCAGTAGTAGAGCACTGTTTCATATAAGTACAATAAAAACCTAAACCACCAACTGTTGTGTTTATTCTGGTATGTTGTAAAAATAGAATGTGTACAGGTTCTGCACAAAAAATATAGCTTTGACAGCATGAATCAACAGAGGTTGTTCTGAGAATCAGCTTGTATGCAAAACAGTAGATTGTGGAGTTGTAAATCAAGATATGCATGAAATATGACATATGTTATGCACTAAGATCCGAACATTGAATACTAATGTCAAATGTATTATAGAGCGTCTCCTGCTGTGTTGCCTTGTGTTAACCTTTGCTTTCCAGATCATGTAATTTCAAAGGATTATTACACAGTACACTAACTATACATTATGCATGCATCTCAGGATTACAAGGTCAGACTGTCTAACTCACAGAGTATTAGGCAGAAAACAGTCAGACAAAAGACAGCAGTTCCCCAATAGCTCAGTGTGATGAGAAGCAGCCTTGCAGTTTATTTTAGCACAGCCAGACACAGTTCGAATCCAGGGAGTGGTACTGAGATATGTGCATATATACACTCAAGAAATCTTGAATATCTGTAGAAACAGTCAGATAGTAGTAACATATATTTCTCCACAGGTCTTACAGGTAATGAAATGTTTGTAGTAGCTGTCTGAAGGGTATAATAATACACAGTGTTCAACTCTGCCACTGTCTAACCCCATGCCTGCAAATGACAGCAGGATAGGTGCATACACCATGCCCTCTTCTCGATACATATCTCTCAATTGTCATGCTATCATGGCTGGTGGCCACTGCTGCCAATCACATTGGACACAGATAGAAATCCAGGTGAACTATGCTAGTATAAAAATAAAATAATGTACCATACCAACCAGGCTGGGCTAAAACAAAAACATTTTTAATAAACAACAACAAATAAAAGTAAACACTTTTGTTTTTACCACATCGCTTCCTCAGACTGTTAGATGAAAGAAACACAATTGAATTTAAACAAGGCCCAACCAATCAGTTATATGAGGCAATGCAAATCAATTAACACTAAAAGATATATACAGAAAGATACAAAATGTATACACATCATTTAAAATATGAAAACATTAAAAGTCACTCAGTGTTTGAGTGGATGTGCCTTAAGAAAATGTTTAAGACTAGATGTACCATTCAATCCTGGAAGTTTATCTACGTTCAAGAGAAGGATCCATTCCTGTTCTGCTGTTTCTGTTCTGTTAACTAGGTCACCTCCCCTTAGCCCCGCATCTAAAGTCTGAAGACTACAAATTTAAAAGTATGTTGAAACCAACATTGTAAACAATGTTGCACCAATGCATTGGTCTCTTTCTTATTTTTAATGTCCCTGCAATGTTCAAGGATTCTGTCTTTCAATGGCCGGATGGTTTTGCCTATATAGAAAGCATGGCAAACCTGGCAACTGCTAAAGTAAGCAATGTTAGGGGTCTTACAATCTGCATAAAAATTAAGATCTATTTTAAAATTTGCATTAGGATGTGAATATGTCAAACATGTTAAAATATATTTACAAGCTGAACAGGATCTGCAAGCAAAGATGCCAAGTCTACTCGACCAGATTACTTTCCTAGTGTGCTGCATTCTATAGTAAAGATGTTGCTTCAAGGATTTGCTGTTCTTAAATGTGAAATGTGGTACTGTATCTATAACTCCTTTGAGTTCTTCCACTGTCTGTAGTATATTCCAGTTGTTTTTTATAATATTACAGTATTGACTAATGTCACTCGAATATGGTAAGGGGACTCTAAAACTATTCATAACAGAAGAAAATGACTCTGATGTGTCAAGTGCTGGCCTATCTGTAAAATATGGTATTCACC
>NC_056726.1:1888990593-1889055541 GCF_019279795.1 Protopterus annectens
TGAGAGCTCCCAACCATTTTACCCAGCACCATCTGAACCACAGTAAGACCAACACGACACTACCCCAAATCAGCTCTGGGGAATTACTCATGTATCTCCAAATATATCATGCACTACAGGGATGGAAATTTAGGGAAAAACAGACATTGGTGAGACATTGTCCAACCACAGTCTTTTGCACCACAGTCCCAGCAATATACCAGTATCCCAAATGAACTCTAGAGTAGAATGATTGAACAAACATATCCTGATTGCCAGTCACACACTACACTGACATATACTGGCCCGACTCACAATCTACTGGGAATCCTGAGGTGTTACACGACATTTCTCAGTATGCCGCTACAAACATATACACCTGATAGACCGCCAGCAACTGTAGCAGCATGCACAGTCAGATAGAAAAGGATCTATGACACACATCTGCTACTCTCCCTACTCAGCCCAACTGACATTTACACACAACACTGCTACACAATCTTGGCAGTCTGTTAAGAATGGACAGACATACATAACTCTAAACTGTACAGATTTCCATAGAATGTCCAGGGTGTGGAACCATATTTATGGCCACTGCTGCATACCACTTCCAGAAGTCTGCTAAGTCACTCGGATGATATTAGGAGTGCAGTCACTAAATAATGATATACCATGCCTCCAAACCTCTTACTGCAAGATATCTGGACAAAGCATGACATACTTAGGGGACAGGGGGCCGAAAGAGGGACATATCTCACATAATGGTGTTACAAAATGAAACAGTTGCTGGTGTTACAAGGTTTGTTGTAACATAACATCCCTGAAGGATATGATGTCTGAAACACTAATGGATGTCAACATTTACCGACTACAATCCACACATTTTCCTACTGATTTCTCAAAAACAGAAACTGTCTGAGGAACAGACCAAACATAACAGGCAAACCTCTGGGCAGTCTGTGGACATCTGGAGAGCTGAGAGGTATGTCAGAAACATATCACTGTCAGACGTCAAGTCCCACAGAAAATGCATGTTCAGACAAACCCTGTTAATCTAGCAATCCTCTATGTGTATAACAGCAATACTTACTCACAATCTGTACCAATTTGGAGTTTTGTCCCACATGTTGTTGGGCTGTCTCCACATGTCGTGTCCTGAGAGGTATTTCCACCTACTGTCTGTGAAGCTGTAGCTCCCACACCTCCATAACGTCCTCCACACAGGCAAAGAAAAGGGCAAGGCCCACATGAAGGACTTAATTATTGCATTGTGTTGCTATGACATTGGCTAATGGAAAGACAGCACAGCTGTTCTGGATTCAAGTAGCAAGTAGGAAACATTAATTGGTGCACAGGCCATCCCCTGCTCAAGAGCATTACCTACAAAAGGCAAGCTGCTGCCTATGCAACACAGGTCTGAACCCATCTACACAAAGACAGACTGTGACTACACAAACCTAATCATTTGCATTATTCTGAGGAAACTCTTCAGCACTATAACAGTTATGTCAATCACATAAGCCCATAATGAAATGCAAAAGGAGGGATGGAATAATGTAAAATAGGAAGTTAAACACTAGGTCATGACAATACCTGCTGGACTCACATGCTGCTGTCTGGCATATATAACCATTCCTGTTTGGCCTGTCTGCAGAGACATGGATCACATCTCTGGCCCCTGAGTCACCCTAACAAAGGTCAGATCATGTATGACTACTACTGGAGTGTCTGTTGTCCAATACTGAGTGTGACTCTACTAGTCCAGCTACCTGGGATGTTGTAAATAGTCATATGTCACCTGTGAATGCTACTGTAATAGATATGCTTGTCTTACAAATGAAATATACTAATATAGGGTATGTGCATAGTGCACAACAGGTGCAGAAGTGTGTGTTGAAATGTAGGTTATATACTGAGCCTATACCTGACAACTGTCCATAGTTTTGCAGACTGACCACATGTCTGCATCAAATTTGTAGTCAATGCCTCATACGGTTGTGTATTGACTGGCATATCACTGGCAACCCATTAAAGACTGAAGTCATAACATAATCACATACATTTGATTGTCTGATGTCATATCCTGTGGAGAAGACCTGCGAAAGCAACACCGTCTTTGCTGGCAACTAAGTGTATTTCAGCTAGATTCATAAAGTGACACTATTTTCCAGGCTTTGCCCACCAGTGATTTATGCCATTGTGCAGATATCTTGCTCTAACAGGAGCTATGTGTCTCAGCATGAAACCCATGTCAAGGCAAGCCTGCTTTGTCCTGTAGGATGATGCCATTTGTGCAGTCACTGACACCTGCCAGGTTACTCATCCCATCATACAGTTAGACCCCAAATGGAGAGCTGCAATGCCACAGGAGGTAGAGTGTTAAACATTATCATACACATGCACACCTCCGGGATGACCAAACAATATGATGCACAGGAGACATCCCGAGTGCAGTCAACAGTTGACAAAACATCTACTGAAATCATAGCTAGTTACAGGCCTCCAACCATGACTATGGACACCCAAAACACCTACTGGGACTTGCTGGAATCTGTCAGGATTGAATCATCTGCCCTGCTCCTGGGTGACTTCAGCTACCCAACCATGGTGTGCATGACCTATGCCACCTGGGCATGAATGCATAGAGATTCCTTGACTTTGTCAATGGCAATGCAATGGATCAGCCGGTCAACACTCCTACGACAGGTGGAAATATCCTGTACCTGGTCCTAATCAACATGAGTAGCCACTGTAGCACTCCCACAGTGTCATCCTCCTTGGTAGACCTGAACACATAGCCATCACTGCTCAGGTCACCATCTCCCCTGCCCCGCCCCCCCCCTGTCAGGGACAGACAAACTTAACTTTACACAAATTACTATACATCTCCTCAGAGCAGGTAGAAGTAGCTTTACAGCCAATGTCTCATCAGTGGGAACTAGCAGTACTGTCCAAGCCCACACCACAATACTATGTGAGCACCTACATAGCTGTATGGACTCAACAATAGCTGACAGTACAACATCATCTCCCTCAAGGTACGGTAATCATCTGTAGTGGACAGCAGTGATACAAAAATACCATAATAGGTGGAAATAATTGCTGGACAGGGCTAAGAAGGAACAAGTTCCGTATTGGAAGCAATGTTACATTGGTCTGCAGAAGCAGATATGATCACAGGTGAATTACCTTAAGCCTGTCTTTGAGTGCAAATTGGACACATTCACCAAGGCCAATCATAGGCCTCCACACATATGTCTGCAATCCCAGAGGCAAATCTGCTCTGTAGTGGAGGTCAATAACTCCACATACACATACGGCATGGATATAGGCAACCTGCTGCAGACAGGTGAAGTGTAAACATCCCCACCGTCCACCCATCGGTACACATGTGCATGCACAACACCTGCCTCCCTCCCCTCACTATCAGGAAGCAGGCCCATAATGCCCATTCAAAGGCAACACACAGAAGTCTCCATAGGCCTGATACCATCCCTGGCTGCATCTTACATAAACTCACGCATGAGGTCTCAGATCCATTATGCACTGTATTCGCCCAAAGCCTGAACACTGGTGTCATCCCATCTGCACAGAGGAGAGTCACTGTCATCCCTATACATAAAGGCTGAGTAATCCACTGACCCAGCCATCATATGCACATCAGCCTAACTAGCCTGCACTTCAAGGGCATGGAAGGCAATATCAAGGATATTATGAACAGGGACATTGGCAACCTCACAATGCCTGAGCCCACACAGTGTGGTACTGTCAAAGGGAGATCAGGCCTGTTAAATCTGGTTGACTTCTCTGAAGTGGGCAACAGACACAATGACAAGGGGAAGATGGTGAAAAATGCCTACCTTCACCTAGCACAATTCTGTCACAATAATTCCAGGTGACCAGGATACATACATCTACACAGCTTGACATCAACCTGTATGTTACCAGATGGGTAGCTAACTGGCTCAATGATAGTACCCACTCAGTAAAAGTAGTGGAACCCACCTCTAGTAGTACAGCCTTCCAAAGCGATGTACCCCAAGGATTGGTCTGGGGGCCTCTACTGTGTGAGATATATGTATCTGAGGTACAGGTCAAAAGCAGTGGTGTGTGACTGATCAGGTTTACAGATGCTTGCAAGCTAGTCACTGCCTAACATTCCCCCACTGATGTGAGCATCCTCCAAGAGGCCCTCACACAATTAATGACTGGTGCAAGAAGCATTGCTGCAAACCTAATGCCAGGAGCTGCATCATGCTCCCTGCTCTGACAGACATCATCCACACTAATTATGACAGTAATAATGTTCTGAGCATGCAATCAGGTGTGAGGCAACTTGTACACCAAGGTTGGTAGCAACCTGAAAGTTCCCCACCATGTGGGCACCAATGTACTGAAGGATGTCTACATGGCCCACCTCAGAAATATGGGAATGTCATCCAGGAACTAGGAGGCCACAACATCTCTGTACTTCACTCTTATCAGATGCATTACCAAGTAGAATGACTCCTTTGGCATGTGCCTTGCCAAGCACATGCAGCAGTTGCAGAGACCACAGGGGTTCCTGACCAGGCAAATCCAGGGTCTGCAACACCTATCCTATGCAGGTAGGCTGACAGCCCCATCACTGTACTCAGTCTCATACAGACTGATCATAGGTGACCTGTGTCTGGCATAAACGGCCATTTCCAAACCTGCCTTGACGGCTTTTCTGCATATCTGTAAGACAAACCCCACTCACACATCATGCACGCAAGTCCCTCACCTGGTCTGTGACATGTATAGTACTTGTTGCCAGGATAGTGTGGTGTTCCACACAATACACTGTCTGTACAATACACTCCCTCCCCATGTCTAGCAGAGTGCGTGCATAGCCCTCTTGAAGAAGAAACTGGATAACTGTATGGGAAACAGAAGAGATACCCCTGGAATCCTGCATGTGTCCCAGCTGGACAGGGGAAACAGGTACTGGCTTTGAAGGGACATGGGCAAAAGTCTGGGCCAGGCATGTGAGGGCATCAGGGCCAATAGCCTGGTATTATCTTATGAAGCTATGTACCTATTACTTTACATGTTCCCTGTATGTATAGCAGACTGTCCTGCAATGTTGTATGAAATGAATTCCTGTGAGTCAGAACCGTGAGGCTATTGCAGTGATAGTGTATAGTCCTGTTCCTTCATCAGTTATCATCACATATCATTACACCTTGTCATTGTGTGTGGTCTGTATAGCAGTAAGTCAGCTCTTACAGTAAGTGCATATGCACTTGGTAACACTGTATAGCTCATTCCAATAGCCTTGGTCTTGGACACAATTACCATTTTGTTACTAGGCTCATCACACAGTATGATTTGTCACGCTTTGTTGTGGGCCATACGGTAGCAATTAATGAGACAGATTGTGGCAGGCAGAACTACTGTAATGTCTGCCCTGAAGGGCCCAGAGGTGCCATAGCTGTGCCAGACTGTACCAGGAGTGTGTGTGTGTGTGTGTGTGTGTGTGTGTGTGTGTGTGTGTGTGTGTGTGTGTGTGTGTGTGTGTGTGTGTGTGTTTGTGTGCGTGTGTATATCAGCAAACATAATACTGCAGGGTATTAATTTACATATGTTGTCTGAACTTCACAGGTGAACACAGGGGTTGGTGTCCCTCCCCCTCACAACCTGGTCTCAGTGTCTTAGCAGACTCCCATGATGATGATGGTCATAGTGAGGCACAGGTGGGGTTGTTGGTGCCTGAATCTGTGCCATTGTTTGGTATCCCACTTTCACCCACCATGTCCCCACACACAGTCAGTATGCACACATATACCCAGTCCCCAGCAACCACAGATAATGGCTAGGTTAAAGGTGGTGGCATGGAACAGGCTAGTGTGCTGAGTATGGCGAGTGTGAGTGTAGACACCAACCATAGCCAGGAGAGCAGGTGAGGATACACACAGGCAGGTGGACAGTGGTGCTCAATGGAGGTCTGCCGACCATCAAGCCTCTGTCACAAGTGACACAGCAGATGTCACCAGATGCATGTTATGGTCTGTCATGAAGGCACAGGTGCATACTGACTGTAACACCAGACAGATGCTCAGGGTCATCAATGCAGTGCTCCCTGCCATGGGTGACGACCTCCACAGGATTTGTGATGCCATGCGTCATCTTGCCAATGTCATGCATAGACAGTGGGGTGAGACATTGTCACTGTTTGACCGTGCAATGTCTGTGCTAGAGCATGTGGTGGGAGTAAGGCATTGGCCAAGTGGACATAGGTCAGCAACATGATCAGCTGTGAGCCCACATGGCCGTGTCTTATAGTGGCAGTACCAACAGCAGTACCGAAGGGAGGGTGCTGGCCACACCACACTAGAGCAGGCCATAGACACATTGTCCTGTCCAGTTCCTTCAGGAATGGGGATCCAGCAGACAGTAGTCACCATCAGGGAGTAGTACTGCATCTGTCCTTGGGCCTGGCAGTGCCAGTGATACTCCTGGCAGAAGTAGTTCCCACATCCCTGCCGGGAGATGGTGAACTGTACATCCTGCAATGTATGGTCCATGGCTGCCCAACATAGCCCTATGCTGGGCATCCACATGGCATCATGATGTGCAGACAAAAACTCACACATTCCTATAATGTGCCGGTCACCACCAGACATGCGCAGCTCCTCTTCATGGCCCAGTTGAATGCCATCCCTCCAGATACACACACACACACACACACACACACACACACACACACACACACACACACACACACACACACACATGATGTCAGCCATATGGACCAGCTTAGGTCTCTGGTGATCCAACACCACACCCTGTGCATATGACGATACTTGTGCCACACCACTGTTATTCATACCATCGATGCATGGACATGCTCATATGGGTCTGATGCATAGGGTGACTATAGTACAGTGTAGCAATGTCATGCTGTGTAAGGTGCTGTCTGCTGGCAGTAGTTATGGGTACACATCGAGATGTGTGTACCCTGTTAGCCATGATGCACTATTGTTGTTAGTACTGCTGACTGACTGTAGTGTCACATACTGTATTCTGATTGTGTTCCAGGTGTCTGTGTGTCTGCAGGCTGTGGGTCTGCTGACAGTAGCAATGATGAGTAAGGTGGAGTGGAAACACAGTGACCTTTTCATAGCCAGGGTACAGCTGTATATGTTCATGTTTGCCAGGTGTGTTTAACTACAACAATGTGTGTGAGGGGCAATTGTGGCAGACAGTGTAACCTTGCATACATACCCTTGACACAGCCACCTAGACTTCATACATATCACCTGGGCATTCTGTAGGACTGCAGGTTCACAAATACAGAGGAAGTTACTTGAACTGTACTGGCACTAGGTCCCTCACAAACATAGCCATTACTTTAACTGCAACAGATTCAGCTAGCAGCAACTGTTGCCCCTGCCATTTCTGTCACATTCACTCAACCATCATGCAGTTGATGAGGGTATGCCTGGTACTGTGTATGACAGGTCTGGGGTATGTATTCCTGACACAGGTCAGACTGTGTTAATCTAACCTGACAATCACTAACATGTGTGTCTGCTATCTCATAAGCATGTCTGGCCTCTTGTGCTGGTAGTTCACATAGAGTCATAGTCCTGTACATGGCACAGCTGATGAAGGGCTGAGCACAGCCCCTACCTGCACAGTCTTACAAATGATAGTGCTAGATACATAACACATATAGCACAGCGGTACTGTAGTGTGGCAGTATCTGCCACTGCTATTGAAGAGGATGATAATTGCAGGGGCTGTTAAGATTGCCAATGGTGGGTTCAGAGCCCCTTAACATGTTAGAGCCATCTGACACCCACCCACACACACACACACACACACACACACACACACACACACACACACACACACACACACACACACACACTCACTCACACACACATACACACCACTGCATGGGGACATGCAGTGAAACACACATGCACATGGAGGTAACACTTATCAGAGTAGATGACCTACTCATCTATTAATGTGCAATACACAGTGATATGACCATTGCATGCACCACAGTGGCTTGGTGTTAGAAACTAACTGTGCTTATACGGTGGATGACATCTGTATGGTCTGACACTAGGTTGGCAATGGGGAGTTCACAGGGTGGTAGAGGCAGAAAAAATGGTATAGCCATCACATACACACACTAAAGATGGCTACAGGGGCTGTGCATACAGAAACAAATACACAGTTGCCAATAGACATATTAGTAACCCCACATATCCACTTGTAATTATTATAGTGCTGCATACACATGACATGCTCCACATAGATTATATGCCTGGGACCTAACACGCAAACTCTTGCAACAGGTAATCTTGGAAATGCCTTCATGGATGGTGGGATAATCCACCAAACATAGCTATTGTTCTTGTCTACTGCTCCTACAAACCTGCACAAGTGATAAAGTGACAGACTGTGTATCAGCATGATGTGTCAGTCAGGTACGATGTCTGATGCTGGCATGTGTGTCTCTACAGTAACTGTGACATATTTGCCAAGGATATCACAGGAATGCTCATTGTTAGGGGACACAGACCACATATGGGTTACAAACATGTGTATATTCCATGTACATCTGTACAGATGACTGGTATGGGTTGTATAGTGTTACAGTGTGCATGTGAGGCAGATGCCATTAACAGGCTCTTTAAAGTAATTTCATGGGTAGGGGTCAACAGGCCTTAAAATGGTATAACTTACACCCACAACAGCCACAGGGGATATGCTTCACACACACTAGTAGAGTTGTTAATATTGAGATTAGAACCCCTACCTATCGACTTATTTCCACTATAGTATTATGCAGTTATTGCACACACCACAGAGCTTAGAGAGCTGACAATTATATACAGGTACATCTAAGATGAATGACATCAGCAGGCCTTGTAAAGTAGGGCAATGGGACGTGTACTGGGTGGTACATACTTCAAAATGGTATAACCCACACCCCCAGAACAAATGATTCACACACATACAGTATCAAAATTACTAGTAACGAGTTTAGAACACCTACCTATCTAGTTATGTGTACTGCAGTGTTACAGAGTTATCACATGCACCATGGAGCTTACAGGATTTGACAGTGTGGCAAGGTATCTCTAAGGTGAGTTACATCAAGAACCCTTGTAAAGTATGACAATTGGTAATGTACTGGGTGGGAAGGGCATAAAAATACATTATCCTACAAACACACATTTACAAAACACCTTCACACACACACACACACACACACACACACACACACACACACACAC
The DNA here is from genome assembly GCF_019279795.1 of Protopterus annectens. Classification (NCBI taxonomy): domain Eukaryota; kingdom Metazoa; phylum Chordata; order Ceratodontiformes; family Protopteridae; genus Protopterus; species Protopterus annectens. The sequence goes on from NC_056726.1 coordinate 1,888,999,854, forward strand.
ACACACACACACACACACACACACATACACAGACACGACACACACCACACATATGACACAACAGAGTGTATAACTCCTGCATATCTATTTATCTGTATTATTTTGTTACTTAGTTATTGCATGTGCCATGCAACTTATAGGGCTGAATGCTATCCAAAGGAACTTCTAAGGGCAATGACATCAGCAGAACTTTTAAAATAGGGCACTGGGAAGTGTTATGGGTGGGAAAGTCATCAAAATACTTCATCCTACAAACTGTGTACATACACTTGCACACACACACACACACACACACACACACACACACACACACACACACACACACACACACACACACACATTTGCTAGACCTGAGAATAGAACCCCTGCCTATCTAGTTATTTGGATTATGCTGTTACATATTTATTGTATGCACCACTAAGCTTATATTGTTGAGGTCAGTCCAAATGTACTTCTCAAGGGAATGACATCAGCAGGGCTTCTAAAGTAAGGCACTCTGAGGTGTAGTGGTTTTGAATGGCCTAAAACTGTTTTATCTACAAAGAAACACACACACACACACACACACACACACACACACACACACACACACACACACACACACAAACAAACAAACACATTTGCCAGGACTGGGATTAGAACCCCTACATATCAAGTTATTTGTACTATAGTGTTATACAGTTAGCACACGCTAAAAAGTTTATAGGGGTGACAAGTGCCCAAAGGTGCTTCTAAGTTGAATGGCATCAGCAGGGCTGCTAAAGTAGGGCACTGGGATGTGAAGTGGGTGGGTAAGTTCTCAAAATATTTCAGCCTACAAACCTACACATTTACACACAAACATTTTCCGGAACTGGGAATAGAACCCCTGTCTATCTAGTTATTTATACTGCAGTGTTACACAGTTATTGCATGTGCTACAGAGCTTTGTGGGCTGAAAAGTGCCCAGAGGTACTTCTATGGTGACTGACATCAGCAGGACTGCTAAAGTAGGGCACTGGGAGGTGTTGTGAGTGGGAAAGTCCTCAAAATATTTCAGCCTACTAACATGCACACCTACACACACACACACACATACACACACACACACACACACACACACACACACACACACACACACACGCACACACACGCACACACACGCACACACGCGCACACACACACACACACACTTTTGCCAGAACTGGAATTAGAGCCCCTGTCTATCTAGTTATTTGTACTATACTGTCACATAGTTATTGCACATACCACAGAGTTTTTAAGGCTGGGGCTGTGCAAAGGTACTTCTAAGTGGACTGACATCAGCAGGACTGCTAAAGTGGGCATTGGGAAGAGTATTATGTGGGAATGGCCTAAAATGTTTCATCTGCAAATAAACACACACACACACACACACACACACACACACACAAACACACACACACACACACTTGCCACCACTGAGATTGGAACCCCTATCAATCTAGTTAGTTGTACTATAGTGTTATGCAGTTAGCACACATGCTACAGAGATTATAGGGCTGACAGGTGTCCAATGGTACTTTTAATGTGAATGACAACAGCAAATTCATTTGAAGTAGGGCAATGGGAAGAGTACTGAGTGGGAACAGCCTCCTAATGCTTAAGCCTACTGACACACACACACACACACACACACACACACACACACACACACACACACACACACACACACACACACACACACACAAAGGCAGGTGATGTGATATTATAACCCCCACCTCAGTGCTATTACACAATGGAGCTCACCTTCATGCTGGCATGTGCAACTGGTTTTGACTGGCATGCCACTGTCCACAGCAGGACATCACTCTATGCCATTCAGGGTATCTGTGTGTATGACTCAATCTCTGTGTGTCCCCCTGTGTCTTTCTCATCCCCACGTCTATGTGTGTAGCCTCACCTCAGGTTTCGTGCCCACTGAGTGGCGCAGAGCTACAGTTATCCCAATCCACAAGGGGGGATCCACCTTGGATCCCGGAAACTACCGTCCCATCAGTCTGACAAACCTTATCTGCAAGGCCATGGAGCGTATTATCATGGAACTTATAAACAAAGACATTGGCAACTTTCAAACACTGGACCCCACCCAGTTTGGGTTTGTGAAGGGCGGATCTTGTCTCCTGAACCTGATTGACTTCTTTGAATCAGTCACCAGAGCCATGGACAAGGGTAAGGTGGTCCACACAGCCTATCTAGACCTTGTCAAGGCCTTTGACACCATCCCACACTCTGGAATCATAGATAAACTTACTAAGTTGGGCATTAATCCCTATGTCACCCAATGGGTTGCTAAATGGCTTACTGATAGAACCCACACTGTAAAAGTAGCCGACTCCAAATCCAGCTCCAGACAAGTGACAAGTGAAGTACCACAGGGTTCAGTCCTGGGGCCGCTCTTGTTTGGCATCTACTTCTCTGAAGTACAGGTCAACACTAAGGGACTCTGGCTAACAAAGTTTGCAGATGACTGCAAACTGGGAGCCATTATTGAATCCCCAAATGATGTGGATACTCTACAAAAGGGCCTTACAGAAACAGATGCTTGATGCCAGAGCCATGGGCTCAAGCTCAATGCCAAGAAATGTATTGTTATCCCCTTTGGAAAAAAACATGTATCCATGAATTACCATATAGGTGGCAGTACACTAAATGCAGAAAGTGTGATAAGAGACTTAGGGACACAGGTGGACAGTGGTCTCACCTTCGATAACCACATCGCCACAACAGTCAGGAAATCCTTCTATGTGGCACACCTCATCACAAAGGGCTTTTCATCCAGAAAAAAGGAGGCCATTGTCCCACTGTACTCATCCCTCATTAGACCCATTATAGAATACAACGCCCCATTTGGTATGTACCTCTCAAGACATCTGCAACAACTGGAAAGGCCTCAGAAATACCTCACTAAAAGAATCACAGGCCTAAAGCAGATGCCCTACGCTGACCGCCTTAAAAAACTCCAGCTATACTCTGTCGCATATCGTCTACTCAGAGGCGATCTCTGCTTAACATACAAGGCCATGTCAAACCCAGAGCTGTTGGACATGCTACACTTAAAGAAATCCCAATCCCTCAGAGCTACACGCTCCAGGGATCTAAACCTTGTCATCACAATAAACAAAACATGCTGGAGTGATAGGTTCCTGACCCAGAGACTCCCCAGACTCTGGAATATATTGCCCATAGATGTCAAGCAGAGTGCCTCTTTGGACCTCTTCAAGAGGAACCTTGACGATTGGATGGGAGAAAGGAAATTCACCCCAGGGATCACGTCAGTCGCCCTGCTAGACAGGGGTCCAGGAAAGTAAATAATGTGGGAAGAAATAGCCAGGGAATTGTTATGGCTAGGCTTGTATAGGCCCTAGGGCTGATAGCCTAGTACCAACCTATGAACCTATGAACCTATGAACCTATGTATGCTTGACATATTATCTGTTGCCCATATATATGTCTGTGTATCACATGCAACAGATGCAGATATATTACATATGGGCCACCTGCAGCTAGCTGTGGGTAATCCTGTTTGATGGGTGTGTGTTGGGACAGTTGAGATGTACCTAGCTGTCTGTATCCAGTGTAGGAGCATGCCCAGTATGACCTTCTATAGTGACAGTGGGACTCCATTCCAGAAATTGTTGTACTCCGGTCCGGGGTTTTGTGTGCTACAGCCATACCTCTCAAATGTAAACAGGATGTCCCTAGAGGTACTGGGTTTGTTTTAGCAGACATTTTCTGACATATCTGAAGTCTGACACTGCAATATATTGTGTCATTACCTACTGACAGACATCCTCAGATCATCACAGTGCTTTATCAGAGGAATAAAAGATGTATGATGCACAGACCTATATTATCAGCCTGACTATATATATTCTTGCACAAAAAGGCCAGTTGAGAAGTGTTGCTACAGCCAGTTGACTGATGAAGCTCTGTAAACACTCCAGCAACTTGGTGATATACTGGCTGGGGATTTTGCTTGTGTGGTATTCTTCTTACCTGAATAGTCATAGCCTAGCGTGGCCATAACTTGCACCTGTACATTTTTTGGCTGATTGTCCAGGTGTTTGTCTAGCAGTTTCATCCAGTCTACATAAACTTGTGTTTTTATGGCAATTTAGTTACATATAATTGAAGAGTGACATTACAAAATAATGACAGACATTAGTGTTTCAGACTTCATAACCTTCAGACAATTACTGCTAAGGCAAACCCCCCTATTCTACCAACTTGCTCAGTATGTAAGGGCAATATTTACAACACGTGCAATTGTGCCTTTGTTCCACTTTTATTTATGACCTTGTCAAGATGTCTTGCTGTCAGAGGTTGGAAGATATGGGTGTGGGGTACAGAGGGCATTCTACTGTGCAGAAATGTCTATTATATGTATAGAATATTTCACATAGCACCATGACGTCCAGGTATGTCAGTGGCAGAGCAGTACAGAGTAATGTGGTGAACCACTGACAGACAGTTTCTGTATAGGTTGATAGGTTGCTATAATGTTAGTAGGGTATTGGCCCTGGAGCCCTTATAACTCATGCAGATGAGAGTGTAGCCCATGTTACAACATGCCAGCACACAAAGCCCCTGTCCAGCAGGGACACAGGTGGGATCACAGGACAGTATATTGTGTTTTCCATGCACTTATACAGGGAGCACATCACTAGGGGTATTGAGGCACTTGGCTTGCTGTTGACAGGGAATATATTCCACAGATGGGGGAGTGTGTGGTACATGTATTTGTCACACCAACAAGCCATACTAATATCACAGCCCAGGTTGATGCTGCACCTACAGGTTGATGGTGTGGGCCTTGAGTTCCACATGTGCAAAAGTCCCATCAAGGCAGGGTCTGGATTGCTTTGTATGCCAGACAGGGGTCACCTCAGCAGAGTCTACATGGAACAGGGTAGAGGGACAGTCCTGTTAGCCTATCTGTGTAGGGTAGGTGTTTGGGGTTTGTGGTAAGGCCTTTGTGTTTGCAAGACCCTGTTGTGTGGAATCTACATGGTCTGTGATGTGTAGGTTTCTGGAGTTTGCATGTGATTTTGCCTCTGAGGTGTCCATTGTTTGGGTTTTGTATTGCTGCTTACCTGCATTTACATGGGTGTGTGTTGTGTATTTGCAGGTGATGTTTACTGACTCCTTACACTGCATGGCACCTATGTTACTGCACAATCTGTTCTGGTGTGCACATTCTCCATTTGTCTGGCCAGTGGTTCCCCTTCCCCTTATGTGTGTCTCTTTGTTCTTTTGTAGTCCAGTCACAGGCTTTGGCCACATTGGCTGCTGTTATGTATTTGTAATTCTGATGTGGGTGGAGTACATGCTGTTGCATTGCACACAGGGTTGTGGATTTCACACTTCTGAGTGTACCTATTTAGCAGGTTGTTCATCATTGCACCACTCCATTTGCTGTGGTCCTTAGACGGCTTGTGTTGCTATATGTTGTTATGAGGCTACATGTGAGCCTAGCTGTCATATCATCACAGACTGACATCTGGACAGGCCCAATAATGACAGTCAGACAAAAGCCCACACATGGGGACAGGGTGTTAATAATGTTCTGTCAAACATATACAGTTGGGAGACCGGTTTGGTAATCACTTGTTTGCTCTTATGGATTTGATGTCTACTTCCCCACTGTCTGCCATTACTGTTTTTACATGACCCTTTCTTGTTTTATAAATAGTTGGCAGGCATATGTAATGTTAGGACAAGAAGAACAGATATAAAGGCATACTTGTGCTCATTCTGTGACAACCTGTGTCATTCCAAGGGTATAGCTGTTGGCCAGTGACTTGTTGTCAGTGCTGACACAGAAAGGTTGCAGCCTTTTATACACTGGCAGTACACTGACCTTCATGTACCTGCTGTCCTACTAGACACCACAACTCTCAATTTCTGAGAGCCAGACATCTGGACAAAGCCATAAGTAATTGGTGGACAGAGGCCTACATATAGGGACCATTTTTAAGTACTGGCCTTATAAACCTAGAAAGGTGATTCAATAACAAGTTTTGCATTAGCATGCATGTGTCTATAAGGTATGAAGTCTGACACTACAATCTTTCATTATTTTCTGGCCTTAGTCTTATGTGATTTGCTAATGAATTGCCAGACAACTGCTATTTCATGTTATACAGACCACAATTATAATGCAAACCTCTGGACATTCTGCAATAGGTCTGTACAGTTGATAGGTATGGTAGGCACTGTGTAGGTTACTCCAAGCTATGTACTGTCCATATGTGTGGCCCCTTGTCCATAACCTGTACAGATTTTCTGCATTGACAGCTATTGGAATCTGGACAGTGTGTACAACTCCTCCCATAGGTGTAACCGGCATGCAGAATATTTGGCACTACAGTTTTTGGAAAATGACCCTGTTGAAGACAGCACTGTACCTAGACCACTATGACACAACAGCCGGGAGTAAGTGCTGGCCACATCCTGACAGTATTAACCACACATATACATAGCTCGTTGACCCCTAGATATTGTGGACATGCAACAAGTTATCATGTTGATTGGGATAGCCCTGGCAATGTGTGCTCTGCTGCTATTTCTCTGCAAACATACATGCTACTTTATTTCTATGTGTAATATGGGGGTGGGTGGGCACACCTGTCAACTGTACACATTTGCACAGACTGTGATGATATTTGCCTTACATTTTGGTTTCATTTAGCATAGTATTGTGCCCTGTCTTGGAGACTAGAGGCATATCACTAAAGACCACAGGTCATATTGTAATGGTATACATTTTAGTTTCAGACTTCTTAACCTTCAGAGCCTTACTGCAACTGCAAGACCTGCTGCTATCACTGTGTAAGTTTGTAGGGGGGGGTATTTCATCATTGTCACCATTTGTGGGCCTTTGCCAGACATTTCTTAATGGTTTTCTACAGCTTACTTGTTGGGTGAGGCTGTGGGGTGAGTATGGGGCTCCCACCATGACATCCATGCCTGTGACCTATGACCCCCCAGTTATTTGGCCCTCCGTATATACTGCAGTGGGATTTGTCACCTTGGGTACTACTGCATAGTTTGTGGAAGCCAGTATTGGGCAAACATTTCCTGGTGTCCCACATAGCTGTCAGTTGTCTGCTGCTATCCCAGTAGGCCACCCCATTCTCTTGGATGCATGCAGCAATACCATAGATATGCTAACAAAACATACTAATTCATTCATTTATTGTTAAGAAGACTGAAGTACCTTGTGCCTGCAGCAGTTGTGAGGACTGTGCTTTAGGGCTGCCTATGTCAGATGCACGCAGTAAACTACCTATACATGGTAAGATACAGGTAGTGTGATGTGTGTGGCATCCATTTTACTGTGTATGCAAGTCAGAGAACGGTGTCAGTCCCTGGATCCCTACAGTGTCAGTGTGTGTGCTATGCATTGCCTCTTTGCCAAGGCCAGGGCATACTGGGCATGCTTCTGTCTGCCTACAGGTGCTGGCTCAGGGGTTTCATCCTCGGAGTCCCTCTGTGCCTGTGGAGACCTCGGCAATGGTGGGGGACTGTATGGCCCTTCCCTTTGCTGTTCCTGCTGCAGCTGTTTCCACAGGATCATATTGTGTAGCACGGCACATACTATGAACATGTGTGCACATGTGACTGGAGACTACTGCAAGCCTCCACCAGATATGTCAAGGCAGCAGAACCATGACTTGAGCATCCCAAACACATGCTCTCTAATGATCCTGGTTTGTGTGTGTGCCTCATTATGGCGTTACTGAGTGGGTGTGTGTTAATTTCTGATGGATGTTATCATCTAAGGGTCCAGGGCATAGCCAGCATCCCCCACCAGATGGCCATATGGGATGTCCCCCATGGCAAATCCCTGATACAGCTGTGAGGAATGCCAGATGTGGGAGTCATGATAGCTTCCAGGGCTGCCAGTGCACACATTCATGATAATGCCGTGGGGATTGCACATGAACTGGCAGTTGATGGAGTGAAGGACCTTGCAGTTTAGGTAGACCCTACCCTGCTCAATGGGTGGTGCTTTGATGTGAATGTGCGTGCAGTCTATTGCATCCAGTACCTGCAGGTAGTCTGCTACATGGTGGAAGAGGCGCATATTGCTAGAACTCTCCTCATGGATGTTGGGGAAGTAAATGTTCTCACCGGCATGTGGTAGCATGGCATTTAGGAACTGGGGGAGTACCTTGGATGCAGATGCCTGTGAGAACCCCGTGATATCCCCAGTAGGTCTTTGGAAAGGACCTGTAGCTAGTATTCTGAGGTGAGGTCGGCAAAGTTCGATGAGTTGCTGAAGTATGTCCCTGTCCACCATGTAGTACTCTACTATCTCCAGATCATGTAGCCCCTGGTAGGTTACCCTGGGTCTGAACACTCTTCCTCTCCTCCTCAGTTTGGGGCAGTTGTCAGCATTATCTTCACCACCCTCAGCCTGTTGCACATACTGATATATCAAAGTGACAACAGCCCCTAACATTTTGTTGGTTAAAATTCCCTCTAGTGTGTACACCAACGGTGCAGAGTTTGTGGGAAAAAACAGACTGACAGGTTTTGCTTAGTTTATACTGTTGTGCTGCAGATGCTGCCTCTGCGATTGGCTGACTATGATGCATTCCACCTGCCAGCTATGCCATTTGTACTTGATTGCTTTTATTCTGCTATTTCACTTTTTTTTTTTCCCTTCCCATTTCTGCCCATCTTAAGCTCTGAGACATGCTGTGCAAACCCACTGCCCAAATGTAAACAGTTCTGCTATTTCTGTTTTTCTTTTTCTAAGACCCGGTGGGAGCCATGAAATCCCGTTTAACTAAAGTAAACACTTTTAAGTAGAAATGGACCGCCCCGGATGGGAAAATTCTCCTCATTTCATGGAATAAGTAAATAAAGCCTCAGACACACACCCTTGCTTAGCTGTGCTTAGCTAAGCTCAAATGGAAGCTTACACACCCCCTTTTCATGCTAGCTGCTTCTCCTGCTTACACCACTGACTTATAGCTCCTACACGGTTAGGTGTAGCCAGACAATGGTCTTTCATTTTGTGTTTCAGTAAAATCAGCTCATTTCCATATCCCACTGCCTTAGTCCCTTGTTACACCATAACACCAGAGCCTTTCTCCTTAGCAACCAGTGTTACATGATATTGATTTTATTTTGCATGCTATACACTATAATGGCAGAATGCAGATTTCACTTAAAATTGTCTTTTCACATATTTTTTTTTTTATTTTCGGCACATTCTCATTTGTGCCCCACTGTGCTATACTTAAAAGGCTGAAATTGGCCAAAAAAAACTTCAATTTTTATAATTTTGAAACTCTTCCATGCCAATGGCCATTGGCATGCCTAATGATTATAATACATGCTTTACTTTGAGCTTTCATGCCCCTGTTTTCATTTTTTCAGAAATGTACACGGTCAGTAACCGCATATATTTCTGCAACTGACACTGTTCTGGCCCAGATGTCTGCCTGCTTACCAAATCACTAATTCACCTCATGTGCATGTTTTTCATCATCAAATGAGGTAATTAACATTATTCAGTGGTGTCTGTGCCAGAATAGTGCTACCAGTCTTGTGCACACCCCCAGCCTTGTTTACTGAATCACGCAGCAGCCATATTCCTTGCAGAAGCCGCTGCACTATTCTGGCATGGAAAAAAGCTTTATTGAATCCCAGGGAAAGAGATTCATTCAGAACTCTTATTAACAGCAGGGAAATAAATGAATGCAGAAAGGAATAAATAAGAGATATGCACTTGTGTATGATTTTAATAAGTTATTAGGGAGGGAAGGCTGAAAGTGATATATGAAAAGGATTGCTAATGATTGAGCTAGACATAGTAAAATAATATCTGCGATTGTAAACTTGAGGGCAAAAAGTGTGGAACTGAAAATAGTCAGTAAAAGAAGTCAAAGAGAAGGGAAGAGAAGAAGTAAGAGAAGAAATGTATCAGTTTAAGGAATTTTAGATAAAGTTCAAGTGTCTAGGGTGGCCATGGTGGTGCAGAGGTTAGCGTTGTTGCCTCACAGCAAGAGGTTCTCTGGTTCGATCCTCAGCTGGGGTGCCTTCTGTGTGGAGTCTGCATATCCTCCCTTTGGTTGCGTGGGTTTCCTCCGGGTGCTCCAGTTTCCTTCCACATCCCAAAGGTATGCTGTAGGTGGATTGGACACTCTAAATTGGCCCTAGGTGTGTGTGTGTGTGTGTGTGTGTGTGTGTGTGTGTGTGTGTGTGTGTGTGTGTGTGTGTGTGTGTGTGTGTGTGTGTGTGTGTGTGTGTGCCTTCTGTGGAAGGTTGGGCACTGGGCTGGCAACTCGATGCCATAAAACTCCACTGCCAATCATGAGCAGACAGGTGATCCACTGTGGCAACCCCTAACTGGGAAAAGCCGAAAGAAGATAAAGTTCAAGTATCTGAATGTAATCTATAGACCCACGGTTCTTCTTGCAGTAGAAGAGCAAAAAACAGAAGTACTATGTGAATGGCTTTCGCATTCAATTTTGATAAATCTTGACTGTATAGAGCAATGTAAATGTTTAATATGGCTGTGCAATGGGAAGGGCTTCTGAAGAATGTCATTGTTACATAACATCTATGACATCTCTTTCTTGGTTGACCCTTGGGTGAGTTGTCCTACAAATGGTCTTTGGATGACTGCCTGATGAAGTGGCTCCTTTCATTTCCTTTTTACAATGCTGTGCTCTTTCATTTTTATGGCACTTTGCTGTGGTGGAGGGTGTGCATTGTTAGGTTGCTGTCCTGGTCACATCTTGCCATGTGCAGCAACAGTCTTCTGACTCTGATGCTCTTCTCTTTGTTTGGGAATAGAGAGCAATAAATCTCTGCAGTTCTGCTTCTGCATCTCATGTGGGAAGTGAATTGACATTTCTTTTCTGGAATAGCTTATTGAACTGAAGTGATTAAAGGAATAAAACAAAATAAGGTAACTTGAAGGAATGCTTAAAGGTGTACATCCCACAAATAAAAGAGAAGAAATCATACATTGATGACACTTACATTTTTTACTGTGGATTTCCACCACCGTACAAATTAAAAGTTCCTTATACCAGTTTTGTCTGCTTCCTCTTCTTTACTTTAAATGTGATAAAGGTGAAAATCTTGCATTCATCCACAATGATGAGTACTACTGCAGATGTTTGATTGTGAAGGAATCCCATTCCTGGCACTAGATGCCTAGGGTGCTGGGCATAGTTTCTGAGTATCTTGAAAAATGTGCTGTCCACTACTAGTCATTGTCCACCATAAGTTGATGCAATTTTGTGCCCCATCAGTATAATGACATAGCTATCCTCATCATTTATGTGGATTTGTTCATCACTGTGTAAGTCTCCAAAAGTCATGTTGCTTATGGCACCAAATTTCTGCAAACTATGGAATGTTAATAGTAGTATGACATTGTTTGTTACTACAGTGTGACTCTGTTATCCTAGTATCCTGGCTGTGGACAGACCATGGAATATTATCTTTGCTTTCAAGCTAGGGGATGTGGCTTCCTAAAGTGATTATACTTCAGGTGGTATACGCCTATGTGAGTCACTCAGTTGTATCTCATGTCTCCATTACTTTTCTGATGTTTTCTGGGGTGCTTCCCAGAGTGTCTAAACAATGAGGATGGTATCAAAGTTATTTTGTTGTTGAATGATAAATCCCTCTAAGATTGATAAACTACAGAAATCTCATCAAGAAATTCATGAAGAATTATCATGGATCTGATGAGCAATGACAGTAAACCTAGAGACTATTTGATTTTGTCAAAGGCAGGTCTTTCTACTTAACCTGGTGGACTTCCTTGAGAAAGTCAGTAAAGCTATGGATGAGGGGAAAACAGTGCACACTGAGTATCTCAACATGGCCAAGATGTTCAACACAATAACTCATCCTGGTATTGTAGATAAAGTTGCAAAATTAAGTATAAACCCATATGTCACCTAATGGATACCCAGCTTGCTTACTGATAAGACACAATAGGTAACGATAGGAGAATCCACTTCAGTAAAGAAGAAAGTCACTAGTGGAGTCTTACAGGGATCTGTGCTGTGGCCTCAACATTCTCTTGTTTACTTCTCTGAAGTCAAGGCAAATGTCAAAGGCACCTGATCCTCTGGCTAACCAAGTTTGCAAATGACTGTAAACTAGGCATTTTCATTGAATCCCTAAGGACACAGATACCATTAAAGAGGGCCTAACACAGAAAAAAATGACTGGTGCCATAGCCATAGACTAAAACTCAATGTAAATAAAAAATGCATAGTCATACCATTTGGAAAAATTATCATACATAAATTATCACATTGATGATATACTACTAAAGGTAGGGCCAGTGGTCAGTGATCTGGGAATGCATATTGAGACAAATTGCCCTTTGATCACCACATGTATATTGTGGTGAGAAAATCCTTCTACATTACACAACGTAAGTCATTGTTCCACCATAATCAGCTCTCATCTGACCAGTTTTTGAGTACAATTTACCCATTTTTTGTATTTGACCAGGCACTTGAAACATCTTCAGGGACTTCAGATGTTCATCATAAAAAGAATACAAGGAGTAAGTAACAAGTCCTATGTGGATGATATCAAAGCCCTATCTCAGTACTTGGTCTCTTACAGACTGCTGCATGGCAATCTATGACTAGCCTATAAGGCATCTTCTGATCCTACACTGATGCATTTGATGCATATCTGCAAAACCAATAACATCAGAAGTACCCATCAGAAAAAAAAACTAAACTAGTAATTTTTACCCCTAAGAAAACCACACCCCTAGATAAAAATCTCTTCACTATATAAGCCCAAGACAATATCACTATAGAAGTTGTCCCACACACTAAATTACTACGCATTATTATAGATGAAAACCTTAACTTGGACCTACACATAAACAATAATATCAATAAAAAAACACACCAAAAGCATGGTATGCTCTACAGGCACCAATACTTTCTTAGCCTCTCTACTAGACAAATCCTTGCAACTACCTTTTTATTATCCTCTCTTCTTTATGGTACCCCTCTCCTCACTAATATCCAAAATTCTACAAAATCCAAACTTGATATGTGTTACAACAGAATAGCAAAATTTGCCAACAAGGCTAAATTCTCATCCCACCACTGTAACTCACTGAAACAATTAGGGTGACTGGAAATCCCCTACCATCTCTCATTCACCCAACTACAGGATGGTGCAGTGGTGCAGTGGTAGCGTTGTCACCTCACAGCAAAAGTTTCTTTGGTTTGATTCTCGGCTGGGGTGCCTTCTGTGCAGAGTTGGCATGTCCTCCCTGTGTTCGTGTGGGTTTCTTCCGGGTGCTCCGGTTTCCTCCCACATTACAAAGACATGCATCTGGAGCCTTTCTCCCTGGGCCTCCTCTGAAAATTGATTTTGTTCCAAGTCAGACTTTCCCCGTTAACAAATGTAAAATAAATAAAACTAACTACAGCATGCAAAATAATCTACAGACTCATAGACTGTCCTGCACTCTCAACTCTACTTTCCAAATACAAACCCAGCAGGCAACTAAGATCTGAAAATCATCTACTTTTAAAAGTAGAAAAGCCCACCTTACCTGCTGGTCAACTCCTCTACTCCTTCACCTTTGCCAAACTATGGAACTCACTTCCACCTTCTATAAGAAACACAGGCAGCACCACGACCTTCAAACGCATACTGAAAAAACATCTAACCTCTTACTGGATATGTACCTGTTCATTAACCTAACCTCTTCCTACTCCTTATATGATAACTAAACTCCTGTGCTTTTTGCTGCTAGTGACTGATGATACTTTCTCCATATTTATTTTTTTCATCACTTGTTGATACTGGTACAATAATACTGATTTAATATATCTATGTTTATGCCTTTGATTTAATTAATCTGGCAACCAACGAAATTCCTGCTTTTATGTATATATTCAGTATATATTACTGTAATCACTATGTGTAACACTGTTTCTACTTCTGTACCAATGAATGTTAATTTTTTTTCTGTATCTATGTTCTTGTTGGAGATTTTCTCCCTAAGCATCCATTGAAAATGGGCTCTTTTAGGCCCAGTGAACTTTCCTGATAAACAAATATAATGAAATAAAATAAAATAAATAAATATGAGACATAAACAGGACATATTGGAAGGAGAGGTATATGTCTCAATGATTACCCTTTCTCTGGAACAGGCTTCCCATTCATATAAAGCAAAGCTCACCCCTGATCATATTCAGATGTAACTTCCACCAATGGATAGGAAATTGTAAATTTAACCCTAATTTGCCACCTACATCCCTAATGGACAGGGTCAGCCTGTGAATGCTTGATGTGTACAAGACTATATTGAAATTCACAAAATTCTGATCTGCATATCACTGCAGCAACATGCTGCTCTTGTAGGCAGTGACATTACCCCCAAGTCACTCTCGCACACAAGCAAGTACACAATCATGAAAGCACACACACACACACACACACACACACACACACACACACACACACACACACACACACACACACATATATACTCCAGTCACCTGTCTCTAGTACCATCCTCTGGTTTTCCCACACTCATAATCCCTTACTGCCATTACAGCACATATGTATGAGTCCATGGTGGTCTAGTGTATCCCCCCACTTCTTGATCACTGCTATGATGTTTGTGAATTGGCCACTTTACATAGTAGTCTCTGGTGGTATAGTGCATCGCCCCCACCCTTATACCTATTGTAATGTTGGTGTCATCATGACACTTAAAGTAGGCTCTTGTATATTATGGATCTCCACCACCACCTGATTGCCGTGCTCTGCTTGATGCCATTATGGCATTTTTCGTGTGTCTGGTTGTTCTACAATCAACATTTTTCTTTTCTCTGCCTTAAATCACTTTGAGAAGTATTCCATGACGTCTAGTTTATTCTCCCATCTTTGGTCCCCTTACTAATGTTGATGCCATTACAGCACCTTAGTGTGTGTACCCGCCAAACACCTATTACCTTCATAACTTTGGTACCATTATGGCACTTATTCCCTGGTGGTCAAGTGTCTTTCTTTGCCCACAGTCCACAGAGTAACTTGATGCTGATACAATAGTTTAAACATTAATGCCTGTTGTCTGGTGGTTCTCCTCACCCTCTGATCCCTGTTTTGATGCTGTTGCCATTATGGCACATTTAAAGTAAGCTTGAGTGTCTAGTGCTCCCCCAACCATGTTTTTTTTTTTTTAGATATTAGAATCTTGCCATTTGGCTGTGTTTGCTAACGATGTTAAGGGGATGGCCATGTTGAGCTACACATCTGAATGCTTTCTTTAATTGGTCGACCATGTAGATATCTTCCAGGAGGCAGTCCCAGGGAGAAAGCACATGGCTAATTATGGTATGCCTCTTCCATGAAATGCCTAATTAGCATAAGCACATCCATGGGGTGGGCCTGTCAAAGTGTTTTATGTATTTGTGTTGAAGAACTGTGTAACACTGTGTAAGCATGCTTGCTGAATAGCAAATATATACCGTGATGTGTACACCTCCATGTTCACATTGTGGGATCTTAGTAAATGTAGCCTTTTATTTTTCTCTGGTTTACAAAAAAAAAAAAGAACATCAGATTAAGGCTACATATTTCCAAGTGTCATTAACATCTTACAAGTATAACTGGGCTATCTGTATTTTGTATTAAACCTTTATTAAAGTATGTCGGAACTATTACCTTCTTCTTGAAATATTTTTGCCAATGAAGCTGTTGCATTTCTTTTATGTAAATCAGAATTAAACTACTGACCACTATGAATAAAAACATAAAAGTACAGTTTGTGGAATGACTAACTGCTTCTAGATAAGTTCTTGTGCTTGGAAATTATTGTGGAAGTTACTAGCAAAGTTTTGCTGGTCCTTTAATGAATTGTATTCCTTACTTAATGATCATGTACATTGTGTCAAAACTGAATGTGACATTTGCATTTGGTTTCCACCATTTGATAAGTTGTCTGGTAGCTAGGACCGCCCAAAAAATGAACCATTGCAGACAATGCTGTCTCCCATATGAATGTTTGGCTTTTATGGGCATTCCCATTTGATGTATAATCAGGGACATAAGCTTTTATATCTCAGCTTTTGCCTATAAACTTAATAAAAAAAAAAAGATTTCAGGTTTTTTGTTTTGGTTAGTGACAGTTTCTCCACATATCCATTTGCCCTATTAACAGAATATGCAGTTTGGAAAATGGGTATGTCTGGGAAAATGAATTAAATCTTTTATTTTTTTCTTTTGTTATATGAGATTGTAAGCACTTGTGGTTATGGGTTCCAGTAGGAAATCTAACATGACGGAACTGACACTTGGCAAATAGTAATCTTTAATGACACAGCTACACAGCTTTGTGTATTCAATAAGCATTACTTATTTCTGAGTGACCAGTCTCTACCTTTGTAACTTTTATTACTTTTCCCCATGTGACTGAATGGTAGCCCCACCCTCACATCATCATTACGCTAGACTGGGAGCATTACTCTAGCTCCAACACCCTAGCCCAAAGGTTCCTAGAATTTATAAACTCAAATGCTATGGAACAACTTGTTACCACTCCCACAAGAGGGGAAAACATACTGGACCTGATCATCACCAACATGGGGACTCTATGCTCCAGACCAGAAGTGTATCCCTCACTGGTAAGATCAGACCATAAACTAATCTCACTGGATATTCACATCCCGATCCCACCCCCTGCCCAGAAAACCACAGTGAAAAACTTCTCTAAAGCAAATTTCACACTCCTCAAAACTGAGGTGGAATCCTTCAAAGCCCCGGGCCTGTGGAAAATACGGCCCAGACCGCAGAATCCTTTATAAACGCATTCTATGAACACCTTCAGGAATGCATGGATCATGCGATCCCAAATAAAACCAAGACCCAATCCTCCAAAGGCAGGCGTCCTGTCTGGTGGACCCCAGCCATAAACAAACTATACAATAGAAGGAGGAAGCTACTAAATGATAGAGCAAAATCCCAAAAAGGGAAGGCATCACTGATCAGTATTAGCAAAAACTATGGGCACACATAAAATTGTCTAAGGCCAGCTTCGAGAGAAAAATTGCACAGGACACTAAGGATAATCACAAGGCTTTCTTTAGTTATGTTAGGAACCTGGGTGGTAATTCCCAGATATGCTCAGAATTAGTCCAAAATGACAAAAAATACACTGAACCCACAGACATTGCCAACATCCTAGCTGACAGGTTCAGCACAAACGTCTCCCCCCCTCCCCACCAAAAGGGCAAATATCTATCCCAGCAGAGTGCTGCCCCCCTGACATCTCAGATGCTCAGGTAAGAGACGCCCTCTCCAAAGCAAAAAACACAGCATCAATGGGACCAGACGGTGTCCCGGGCTGCATCCTACATGAACTCCAAGAAGAGCTAAACCCAAACATAAAACTACTGTTCAATCTCAGCCTTACTACAGGATATGTGCCCAAAGAGTGGCGTACAGCAACAGTGGTCCCTCTCCATAAAGGTGGTGCCTCAACGGATCCTGGAAACTATCGCCCCATAAGCCTGACTAGCTTGGTCTGCAAAGCTATGGAAAGGATCATCATTGACCTCATAAATAAAGATATTGGGGACCTACAGACACTGGATCCTACCCAGTTCGGCTTTGTTAAGGGCAGATCCTGCCTCTTAAACCTGGTTGATTTCTTTGAAACAGTCACCAAGGCCATTGACGAGGGGAAGGTGGTCCACACAGCCTACCTGGACCTCGCAAAAGCCTTCGATACAATACCCCACTCGGGCATTATAGATAAGCTCACCAGCTTAAATATAAACCCATATGTCACTAGATGGATTGCAAATTGGCTCAAGGACAGAACCCACATGGTTAGAATTGCTGGAGCCATGTCAGACTCCAAACCAGTTACAAGTGGTGTCCCACAAGGCTCAGTCCTGGGACCTCTCTTGTTCGGTATATATTTCTTGGAGGTACAGGCCAACACGGAAGGACTGTGGCTGACCAAGTTCGCAGATGACTGCAAACTGGGCGCCATAATCGACTCTCCAGCTGACACAAGCATCCTCCAAAAGGGCCTCATAGAAACAGACAATTGGTGCCAGAGCCATGGCCTCAAGCTAAATGCCAAAAAGTGTATAGTCATCCCCTTTGGCAAAAACAAAGTGCCCACAAATTACCACATAGGTGGTAATCCATTAAGTACAGAAGAAGTAATTAGGGACCTGGGGACCCAAGTTGATAGCAATCTCTCATTTGACAACCACATGGCCAAAGTGGTTAGAAAACATTTTATGTAGCCCACCTAATCATGAAGGGATTCACATCTAGATCAGGGGACATCATCGTGCCTCTTTACTCATCCCTCATCAGGCCCATAATTGAGTACAATGCCCCTTTTGGGATGTACCTTACCAGACACCTGCAGCAACTGGAAAGACCCCAAAAGTACCTCACCAAGAGGATCAAAGGGCTCAAACAGATGCCATATGCTGCCCGGTTAAAGAAACTCCAGCTCTACTCAGTGGCATACCGCCTGTTCAGAGGCGATCTGTGCCTGATGTATAAAGCCATGTCCAACCCGGAATTAATGGACATGCTGCACCTCAGAAAATCCAAATCCCATCGAGCTACACGCTCGAAAGACTTGAACCTCAGCACTGAAATAAATAGGACATGCTGGAGGGACAGATTCATAACCTAGAGGCTCCCTTCACTCTGGAATAAAATCCCAGTCCAGGTTACGCAGAGTCCCTCATTGACTCTCTTCAAGAGGAATCTTGATGAGTGGATGGGAGATCGTAGGTTTACCCCGGGTATCACTTCTGTGTCACTGTTAGACAGAGGCACAGTATACTAACCTCAAAAAAGTTTAAATTTAAAATGGGTGGCAAAAGCCAAACACATTCTGGCTAGGCTTATAAATGCCCTAGGGCAGATAGCCTAGTATTAACCTATGAACCTATGAACCTATAAATGTAATGACGTGGGTCCAATTACCCATGCTGGAAAAGAAGTTTTGAAAATAAAATTTTAAAGTGGTTTCAAAATGTTGCTTTGCCAGAATCCCTAGTAAAAAGCAATGACTGTGCTAGATAAATGTAAGCAATATTATTGAACAAGATCTTTAAAAGGAAGCTGTTTGCTTTGTTGCTTTATGTTGAAAAATTGTCCAGATTCATTAATAGGTATGCTAAGTCCAGTTATTGTGTTTGTGGCAGAGCAGGCCATGCACACGACAACATTTTATTTTGTATTCATTAAACAGCTCTACAGTTAGTATAGAGCCACCAAACAAAGATTAGTGGTAGAATATGCTAATGAAAGCATAAACAGCTGAATTACATGTTAATTAACCAATCTGAGATGGCAGAGTAATTCTTAAAGCTATAAAGCAACTGTGTACACTCAGTGTAGCCATTTGATTTATAGTCATGATTGCGCTTAAAAAAAAGAATGAAAACAAGAAATGTATTAGCCTTTGCTGCTGCTGCTGCTAGAAAGCTGTAAGTGCAGCAGACTTTAATTAAGGTTGCTGCTGCTGTTGTTGCTAGACCTTTGACAAGGAGAATAATGTTTTTATACCCCTTTTGACATAATATGGACTGCATGACACAGAAATTTGTATGGCAAAACCAAGTAGGTTGAGAAGCAGTGTAAAAAATATGCAACCTCATCTATAGCCCAAGGTAAGTGTGGAAATTGTTTGAAAAAATAAAAAGGAAACTTATGCCTAGTCCCATGTGCAAGTAGTTATAAGTCCCTAAGATGGGACAACTGCCCTGTTTACAGTAATATCAGTAATACTGTATGCCTGTGATGTCTGAAATATCCACCTATGGTCTTTGCACAATAACGTGCATGAAACATTTACTTTTCCACACATATATGGAACTGTAACAGCATTAAAAATGTGCAAAGGCCAGTGCATAGTCATCCATCATTGACAATGGGTGGTGGTGGGGAAGAATACATGATGGCAAGCCTAACACCAAAGAAGTGAATACAAATTACTGAATTGTATTACCTACTTGAACATGCTACAGTATAGCCTCTGTTGTTGTCCTCCATGTCAGAACCAACATCACCATACTAAATAATTACAAAAAATAAAGTTGTGAATTAGTACACACAAGTAAATACAGCCCCCCCCCCCAAAAAAAAAAGTAAAGAAAATGAAAAGCAAGCATACAGGCCAAGTATGGAGGAACAGAGCTGTGTAACTGAGAAGTACATTGCATCATTTACCAAACCAATGTACAAATGGGTAAAAGTGCTCTTGGATGTTCACTTGTGTAGAGAGTGGTCAGTTACATATCACAGGATTAACATGCTAGAAAGTGATAAAGCAGTATATTGCAACAACTTGTCAGATGGGCATTAAAATTTTACTAAATGTCATGTTACATTCTTCATAAAGTTTTGCAATGTAACAAATTACTGATATACATGCACATCCCACCTGCAAGGGACAAACAATGCATATACTAAGCTGTGGGTGTATTGTGAAATGCAGTCCTTCATTAAGGTTGAAATGCAGCATTTTGTAAAAAAAAAAAAAAACAGCAACTTACCTTTGCCTCAAGTTAATTGTGACACAATAAACATGTTTTGCAAGCAACTACCATCATGCAGCCTTCTGGATAAATAGTCTCCAAATACTATGAAAGAACAGCACACAGGAAAAAAAGTCATCCTTAGCATTAATATTGAAAAAACAGCAGCTTTAATGTTGAAATCCAATATACAAAATCCCAAAAGATAAGAGCTTTCGTCCCAATAAAATTAAGGAACTTCATCAGATATTTCCTTCACACATAATTATTGAGCTCACCAACACAAACTCTACTACTGCCACAAGATTCTGTGTATCTGGATTAAAAACCTATGTTTTGTATTGAAGGATTGTAAAATCCAAAGAATTGATGTTACAAATTGACTGTTGAGGCACCTGGCGGTTTGTCTTTTATTGGCCACAGCTGCTGTATGTTCTTTATTTGGGCTTTATAGGGATTTTCAGCAACAACGTCCTTTGCTGTTGTCAGTGAGTTGTGTTTTTGTAAGCTGTCAAAGGCAATTTTACTTGTTATTGGGTATTTAAACTGGAATTTATTTTTATGGAATTATCTGATGAAGTTCCTTAATTTTATTTGGATGAAAGCACTTATCCTTTGGGATTTTGTATATTGGATTTCAACATTAATGCTGAGGATGACTTTTTTTCTGTGTATGTTGTTCTTTCGTGGTATTTGTGGATTATTGGTTTGTTTCTTGGTTTGGTTTGTGGATCTGGATAAATAGTCTCTCTTACCATAACGCACATTTCCTTACCTACATGATTACCTTCATATAATGCAGATTCCGCCCTGTTAATACTTTGCGTATGTAAATGAAGTTTGAACTCATTAGCATTCATGAATTCCAAAATCTGCACTAAGTGTAAGAAATACAAACATGGTGTAAGGGCCCACAAGACTGCATGCACATGCCTTACTTCTGCAAGGAAGAGCACTGAGAAGTATTACCTGCTAAGTGTTTGCACATGTGAATAATTATTCTGACTGCAGTATCAATCAGAGTGTGTCAGGTAGAAAGTACTGACAAGAAATGTTGTGACTACCACAATCCTAATATCAATATGAAGTGTTTCTAACAACAGTTTCTTCCTCCCAATAGAACTGTGTCTGCAATTTTAAGGAAGTGTAATACTCATTGTAACATATATCAACTGTAAGGGGAAACACATAGCAATTTTGTTACAGAAGCATAAATATTGGAATGATGTTCATAAACTAAAGAGAAGTAAAGCTGTACAGTTTTCAAATGTTTTATTTTATATTATGTGAGGAAAGATTATCTGTCCTGCTGCCAGTATCACAGCCATCCACACATCTACCTGCAAATTTCACAGGACAAAGGTCAGGAATTTTTGGTGTTGCACATGTAATGTCATTTTATACTATGTGTAGTGCTGAGTATAGATAACATCTTTTTTAACTTTACAGTATAATGTGTGTGTGGCACATAATGATATGATACTCAACTGTGTTTTGTATATGCCCTGGTGTCCTGTAGTTCTAATTCAGACATGGCTATGTTTGTGTGAACATAATGATGTTTAGTGAATATATGTTTATGCTGAGACATGACCAAGTTGAAGAAATATCAAAAGTATACATTCTAACTACTTGTTTTATAATGTTTCCTCTATTTCAGTACCTTTTGTCATCTCTTCCCCATTTGTGTGCCATTTGGCATCGCACACTGGAATGGCAGCATTCCCCAGCAGTGAACTATAGTTCAATGCCTAAAGAAAGAAAAGAACATTTAATTTAGGCTGTCTTCTGTTGCACAGATAAGCATGGTGGTGGTGTGTGGATGTCAGCACTCTGGATAGTACTCAGTGAAGAAAATTCAACTCTGAAGTGATTTTCTCTGTGGCACAAGTTGTAAATGCAGTCATCCCATTTAAACATAAAAAACAGCTGATGCTGGTTTTGAATCTAGTGAATTGATAACTTTAAATGATGGATCTGAATACATATTTACACGCATTTTGTGATATTATTGTGTTGTTTGAAAATTAACTATTCTCACTATTGCTATCATCATGTAAGCTATTCTATGTCCCCCATACCATTATTTGTTATTACCTACAGTCCCTTACATGATATCCAGCAGTCTAATACATAAGAGACAGTAATTGTATCACAGGTTATTAACCTGAGTCTGTCTTACTCTTTGCATTAAGCTAACTGTAGCAATGCAGTTGAAAGCAAAAAAAATCACACATTTTGCGCTAACACTTGGAATGTGATTTAGCATCACATAGTACACTTGCTTTTTGCCAGACCTCATGCAAATGCTCAGGACTACAACTGATAAAACAGAAGGGGTTAAACACATACATAAGCAACACATACACATGAAAGAGACTTTTATAAAAACAGGCAGCCCTGGTCAAGATGCAAAATTAAGTTTATAGACTGGATTATTATTTCAAGACACCACCAAGGAAATCCTATATAACACTTATAAAAATCTCACCATTGAAGGAACAGTAATAACCTACTGAGCCAATGCAGGATGCAGGTATTAGCCTTCAATAAAGTAATGACACTATGAAAATGCTATAAGATGAAATTTACCTCCATCAGCCTAATGAATTATCAACAGTATGAAGTGGTGAGAGTGATAAAGAGTGAAGATTCACTTGCCCACCTGATCATGAAGGGATTCACATCTAGATCAAGGGAGGTCATCGCCCCCCCTGTACTCATCACTCTTTAGACCTATGATTGAGTACAATGCCCCATTCGGAATGTATCTGACCAGACACCTGCAGCAGCTGGAAAGGCCCCAAAAGTTCCTCACCAAAAGGATAAAGGGTCTCAAAAATATGTCTTATGCTGCCCGACTGAAAGAACTCCAGCTCTATTCAGTCTCATACCGCTTGCTCAGAGGTGACCTGTGCCTGACATATAAGGCCATGTCAAACCCTGATTTGATGAATATGCTTCACCTCAAAAAATCTAGATCCCTCAGAACCACAAGGGCGGGAGACTTAAACCTTGACACTGTTATTAATAGAACATGCTGGAGGGACAGATTCATCACCCAGAGACTCCCTATGCTGTGGAACAAAATCCCGGGACATGTGAGGCAGAGCACCTCGCTGGCCTTGTTCAAGAGGAATCTTGACCAATGGATGGGGGATTGCAGATATACCCCAGGGATTACTTCAGTGTCACTGCTTGACAGAGGCACAGCAAAATAATAGGCATAGTTTTATTCAAACTAAAGGGGTGGCGAAAGCCAAATAACTATGGGCTAGGCTTATAAATGCCCTTGGGCAGATAGCCTAGTATGAACCTATGAACCTATGAACCTAAGATAGCAAGAGATCAACAGAGACATATCAAAGGATGTTTTTATCGGTCATTAATGCACATCTTTATGGTGTGTCTTCATTATTCATCTGTCATGTTCTATATCATAAAGTGATAGCTGTGGGGATCAAGAAGCTGCAGGAGAGGCAAAACATGATTAAGACACAGGAAGACTAAGGGTGGTTTAATAATTCTTCCTTATGGACATGGATGTGTTTGGAAATGATTTTTGCAACGATATTCGAAATATGATCATTAACGGTTGAAACTGGATAAAAATTAAGATGTATGTCATGCAACATATTATAGACATATAACATCATAGTAAGAAATCATGTGACATACATGTGGAATTGAACCCTTGATGGTGTGACCAAAAAAGCAATCTTCAGGCAAGTGATTTATGTCAACATTCCACAGAGGAAGTTACACTTTGTTGCAGCCAGTAGTCAAAGAGCCATTAGCGTAACTGCTGCAAAGAATTGCCTTTATTCTGCATTTACTCTGTATTTCAATAGCACAGCATGTTCAAGCACCTTTGCATGAAGATGACCTGACTACTGTTGGTGATGGCTGTCCTGTCTCAGTTTCCTAGGTTAGTGCTCGATGTGGCATCATCTTTGTAATATGACAAAGCAGCTTTTCTATATGGTTGATTCAGGCACAGAGGCACCACTACCCTCTACCACTCCTGTCAGTTCTTGCCAGGTGACAAAATCACCAGCTCCTCTAATACTACTAGTCCTCCTCCTGGAGGGTAACCATAGACCAGAAGCCAGGGCAGAGCTACCTGATGCAGATGGACCAATTAGGGCAGGGGTCCTTGTGGCAACACTGACAGGTTAGGACCCTGAAGTGCTGGGTGTCAGTGCTGCAACCTGTGGAGGGGTCACAGGCCGACCCACAGTGGTCAGTCTATCTCTCTCTGTGCTGAATGGCATTTTTTGTAAGCAGAAATGTATGAGAACAGAACATTTTTAAGACCATAAACATATTCAAAATAAAAAAATGAGAGTAAAGGGGTGGGGGTAAGCCACAAAATACTGAGAATAAGAGCCATGGCATGTCACATGATTATAGAATTTCAATACATACACATTTATGATTATCCAGCCTATACACCTTTGCCACAACCAGGTATAATGGAAAGGTCTTACTCTGTTGTACCACTAATCAAATGCACTGCTATGATATCATAAATACAACTGTTTGTTTCACTATTGTCATATTGCATATAATTACCATAGTTATTAGGCTTACATTAAGATTAGAGCAATGAGGTGGCTTAACCTCTTTTGGCGTATCTCCCTGTTTACTGCAATACCTTCATCAGCTGTACTATAGGGAAGAAGAGACACCAAAGCATAATGAATACCAGTCTTGTATATGTACTTCATTCTATATAATTGAATGCTGATAGGTCAGTATACTTACACAACTCACAGGTGTTAAGAGTTTTAAACTCATCCACCCATCAGCTATGGATGCCCTTCTTTTTTCCATTTCAGGTCACTAAAGTGGTGATAACAATTCTTGCTAGTGTGTGGTATGCCAGATGCATTGGAGACAACCTTGGCTATGCTGTTCCATCCCTCAGTGTTATACTGAGACCCAACTTACTCTCCTGAAACTGCCTACAACTGTAGCATGTCATGAGGAATGCCATGATACTCCTGTATTCCTCAACATCCCACCCCTGTGCTCTATGTTTAGTACCGTCATCATCATTGTCATGCTTATTAAATTACAGACACAATCAACTAGGCTTCATAAGTGAGTCATTAATTAGATGTTACCTATAAAAGTGCACATATCAAAACATTACTGATTCATTTCTTGCAGTCAACAAAGTTATGATAGCCATCTACATGTAGTGTTACCTTCCTAATCAAAGTGTTATGAGAAACTGCATTCTGACACCCTCTGGAAAATAATTTGCATCTGCATTTGAACCCTGGAAAATCTGTATTCTGCCTCTAAAGTCATTGCACTTAAACCCTGTGCCACGAAGAAAGTTACACAGTAAGTGGATGTTCTACACTTAATACTGTCCAGAGTGTTGACATACGCACATCTCTGCTAAGCCATTTTGTGCTACAGAAAGCTACCAAAATAAAACTTTTCACTTTTTTCTTAAGCAGGTAAGCTTGATTGCATGCTGCTTGACAGTAAGCAAGTACAGATAGTAAGAAACAGAAAAAAGCATATGAAGTTGTGATGAAAGTAAGTTATAAATATTGCATACTAATTTCAGCATTCCCTTCACACAGTATAGAAATGAACCCCAGGTCAACTTTGTTATTGGTCCAAAGTCACTGCATTTAGAGTATGTGCCAGAGAAAGAGGTATATATCAGGTACACATCACTCACTCAGTACAAATATCTTACAAATGTTCCTGGAATATTTGCTCAACTGAATACCGCGGAAATAAAATTTTTACATTTTGCCTTCAGCTGTAATGCCTGTTTGTGCTCTACCAAGCAGCAAGGCAAAAAAAAATAATATATATATATATATTCAAAACCACAAAACACTAGGACAAACATGACTTAATATTTCCATTCATCAACAATACCATTACAAAGATACATGCCACATTTTCACATCTTCTGCAAACATTACAAGCAGCATGTGACAAGCAGCATCATCAGCATGTCATGTAGTGTCAATGGCTCAGAAGGGGGATGTACAGACAATGACATAAAGTCATGCTTTGCAGACTACATACAGTTAATCAGGACAAAATGTATGCCATTACTGGGAAGAGGTATGATTGTGAGAGTTGATACAGCATGTGATATTTCTGTCCACAGTACTCATGTTAATCCTTTTCTCCTATAATACTATACAACCTGTCATATGATACTATATCCCTTGCTAATATTATTATTAATGAGGACAACAGGTGACTAGACAACAGCAACATCTTTGCAATCTCGACTCACATGAACAAAGGTAAGATATGAAACATTTGCACATAAGTTAGCATATGCATTTCATGTGCAATATGTTATTCTTCTATATTCTATATCCAGTTAAAAATAAAAGTGTTTGCAAGCTGTATTCAAACCCTGCATTGCTTGTCTTGTTTCTTTAAACTCATTGCATTTACACATCATGTGGTACAATGATACTTAGTGGATTTCATTCACTTACTGCTGTTCAGACTGCTTTATCAAAGTGCACCTCTGCCAGTCTAAAATGTGCTAATAATGGCATTCCAAATTAAATTTCTCAGTTTCCACCTTGGGCAGTGGACTCTTATTCACTACCAGAAAATGCTGACAGGCCAAAGTGTACTTTGCTGAAACACATGCAAATGATGAACCAAATAAAAGAAAAAAATTCAGAAATAGCAAACATCAGGGAATAATAATGAAAATATGCAGGATTGTGAGGTTTTCTTACTCTGTGTTTTGTATAACCTGATCATATACTCATAAAATACGCATCAAATCAGACAAAAAGCACACTGTCTGGATCTGAACCCTGAATTCAGTGCAGTAACAACACACACACACTCCATTGTGTTTCTTATTCCCCTTTGCCACCAGCACAGGCTTAGAGTAGGAATCAGAAAATGTACATACCATACATACCTGACTTAGAAGATCATCAAATTACAGGTGCACCTGAAGAAAGATCAGAAAATGTTCTTTTTTCATTTGCTGGAACATGTGTATATGAATGTGATATTGACAACATATGAAGGCTAATAATAGCCCACACTATATTAGTGTAAGGTAGCCAACACTACCAGCTATTTTGTCTCCTTATTTTTTGAGCAACATCTTCTTCTCTCAGCTTAACAAACAGAAATGCAATGTCATGGGTATTTCTTTGCATCTTTGTTTCAGTGTGTAATATAGTTGATTAGCATTGCAGAACAAGTTTTAAACAGAGGATGGAGAGTGTGCTATTATTAAAAGAATATCAATGTTGCTAAGGTTTTTCTTAACACTAGTCTTCATGATGCATACACTTCAGAGAGAAGAGTCTCTTCACTATTGCTTGCTGCTGTAGTCAGATTAATCATTGACACTTACAAGCAATTAGCAGGTAACAATTGGTATTGCTCCTCCCTGCAGTCCTCGGGCATGTGCATGCAATCGTGTAGCTACTTACATGTTGTTTACCTTCCCTAAACCAAGTGAGAATTTTGTTGTTTAGGAATTCTAATATTTTAACACCTCATTTATATCTCCGTAGTACTCATATGGCTGAATCTACAGCACAGAGGTAATGGTGTAGCAATGGAAGAGAGAGGAGGGAAGACTGATTTGATATAGACAGACTATTATTGGTATTTACTTTGAGGAAATTGGTCTACAAATTGCTGCATTTTTTCATAAGGTATGTTTGTCCTCTTCATAAACTGTTTACATTTTCATATTTGGAATGTATTTCAATATGCAATATATTTTTTTCTGTATGCATTTTCCATTCACTATTGGTAGAGTGACGGTATGTCAGTTCTTGGTATGCTTTCAAAGTTTGTTGATGGATAGTATGGTTACATCACAGTATTGTGTTACCATTTGCTCTTGGAATGCCATCATTTGCTGCAGAGATGTGTACTGTGTTTATTATCAACTTGAAGGGCTTGGTCATGTGTAGTTAACAGACATTTTAAGCTTCTCATATGTCCCATGGTGACCTCCTCAACATGTGAGACACCAAGGAAATTTGTTTGGCATTTTTACTCTGATTTTCTCTCTATTTATTGAGATTACTGCCATCTATTAGTCAGTCACACAACTACTCTCCTCTTTATAGATATGTTGACAGAATGAATATTGTGTTTTTTTTTTTTTTTTTTTTTTTTTTTTTTTTGGGGGGGAGGCCTCCATTCGCTTCTGTATAGTCCTTAAGAACCATTATGTGTGCAATTGTTTTGAGTCGATGATGGGTGCACAGACATTATTTTAGGAGAATAATTTCTCTATGTGCTACAAATATGTTTTGTATTTTTTTTTTCTTTGTCATGCAGGATTATGCCCCACAGGCCATTTGAAAACAGACCGCCATTCAGTGATGCAGAGAATGAGGTCATCATTGAAGCCTTACACCACCATAGATTCTTCATGTCTGACAGAGGCAGAGCTGATACGTCTTCCAGAAAAAGCACATGGCAGCAGATGGTCACTAACATAACCACAGTGAGTGGCTGTGTCAGAAACTATAATCAAGTGTAGCACCATGCCACTGATATTACAGTGGCCCACAAGAGGGCATTTTCAGTAGCATGTAAACAGATGGCTATTGGGGTGGTCCTGCTACTGACCCACCAAAGACTGAAACTGAATAGTTCCTGTCCACTGTCAGAGATCCTGACAGCTCAGCAGAGGGTCCATGTAAACTACCTGATGTTCGTGCTGTTGTGAACGACAGTCCAAGTGTGACCCAAGAGCAACTTCCAGGTATGCTATATATAAGGCATTTACTGCTATTGTATACATCTTTATGTGTTAATACTTGTATACTTCTGATAAATCTGGAAACAACAAGCTGTGTGGCTTAGAAGAGAGACAGTTCAAAGGAGATTGTGGTGAGGGATGGTCGGTCTGCTGGATTCTGAGATATTTCTTAAGGGAAAGACAGACACAGCATTATTCTCTTGTATTTGTGTCCTTTGCATTGTGATGCCTATTACCCTTCATTCCACTGCCTTCCTCTTTTTGTAGGGGGATCAGAATTACCATCTGAAAGACCAGCTGCACACAGTAAGCAAAAACTTTCTTTAATTAGTAATACCCATTAGTTTGATGTTAGTCTGTGTAGAGCAAGTATTATATTCCTTTAGCATCTGAAATTGTTTAATATGAATGGTATCAAAAAAGGAAAGGGAGCTGTTGTGTTTTTTAGGATAAATGAATGGATGGATGCATCTATGTGCTTTTGACAAAGAGAACTGAAAGAAAAGGCTAGTATTTATTTTTTCAGTTTATTCTCTTGCTACAGAGAAAAAGTATTCTAGAATCCTGAAATTGTCAACTGAACTTGGAAAAGAAACTCATAAAGCATTAATGGTTGTGTTTCTTTTTATTCTTTTGTTACTTCCCATTTTTTCCTTAAAAATAAACACTAATTTAAAATACTGCTACCAAAAGACAATTCATATTACAGAAGCATTACCAGTTGATAATCTGGTAACTGAAGTGGGTAGATAAACAGTTTTGTTACAAACTGAAATTCACACTGATCAAAAGTATTCTTCCTGAGATGTTTTTTTTTTCCCAAACTAGAAAGGAAATGCAACCATCCTGAATAAAAATCATCACGTCTTAATAAAAAGCAAACTTTAATTGACATAAAAATAACAAAGAAGTGAGAGCTTTGGTGGATGCAATCAAGGAGAGCAATCGAAAGGGTGGTGGTAACAACTCTGCAGAAGTAGTGAACCCAAAATGGAGTCTGTACAACTATACAGAAGTAGTGGAACCGAAATGGATTATTAGATTAGATGCAGATCATGGGAAAGGGTTCAATGACCGTATTTCCAGGTCCATTTTTTGAAAATGAGAGGGGTTATGTGACTACTATACTCAATGAATGTGTGCCTGTACTATTATGCTTATACCTTTAAGAGTCTTCCTGATTTGGATTTGTATACTTTGTTGTCATGTAGGTCAATTAGGGGTTTAACTTGTGTACAGGTTTTTTTGAGTACTAGCACTATATATTTGCGATTAACCTTAACAGTTTTTAAGTCTAATGAAGCAATAAGTTTTATTGTGAAAGCGCTCACTTCTTTGTTATTTTTATGTGAATTAAACTTCACTTTTTATTAAGATGTGGTGCTTTCTTAGTGCCTAGACCTGGACCGTGCCTTGGTTTCACCTACTTTTATTGAGTTGATATATTTTCTTTCTTTTTTGTGTGAACCAGTTGTTTTGGCAGTAGTTATGCTCTGCGTGTTTGTGTTTACATTTGTTTATTTTGTACTGCTGCAAACAAGCATGGTTAAGGGTAGTTCCGTGAATATTGTGCTGGCCTATAATCTGTCAGAAGATGCCTCGGCCAGAAGTATTCTAAATATGGATTTGAACCATGGAATAGAAGTGCTTATGAGGACATTGTGCAGCAATGGTAATCCCTTACTGAATGGTGACCTTGATATGGAAAGGCAGAACAATGATCACAATATAGATGTGCTAGCATTCCGTACACAAACAATGATCACAATATAGATGCTCTAGCATTCCGTACACAAATGAACAAGTTGGAAGACGATCTCATCATCACCATCTTCTTTCGGCTGTTCCCGTTAGGGGTTGCCACAGCGGATCATCTGTTTCCATTTCTTCCTGTCCTCTGCATCATGCCCGTTCACTCCAACACCCTGCATGTCCTCTCTCACCACATCCATAAACCTTATCTTAGGCCTTCCTTTTTCCCTCTTTCCTGGCAGCTCCATCCTTAGCATCCTTTTCCCAATATACCCAGCATCCCTCCTCAGCACATGTCCAAACCAATGCAATCTCACCTCTCTTGCTTTGTCTCCAAACTGTCCAACATGAGCTGACCCTCTAATATACTGATTCCTAATCCTGTCCATCCTAGTCACACCCAGTGCAAATCTTAACATTTTTAACTCTGCCACATCCAGCTCTGACTCCTGCCTTTTCGTCAATGCCACCATCTTCAACCCATATAACATAGCTGGTCTCACTACCCTATTGTAGACCTTCCCTTTCACTCTTACTGGTACCCGTCTGTCACAAATCACTCCTGACACTCTTCTCCACCCATTCCACCCTGCCTGTACTCTCTTCACCTCTCTTCCACACTCACCATTACTATAAACTGTTGATCCCAAGTACTTAAACTCATCCACCTTCACCAACTCTACTCCCTGCATTCTCACCATTCCTCTACCCTCCCTCACATTTACACACATATATTCTGTTTTAGCCCTGCTGACATATCTCCACCTCTCCAGGGTCTCCGCAACCTGGTCCCTACTCTCACTACATATCACAATGTCATCTGCAAACATCATAGTCCACGGGGCCTCCTGTCTGATCTCATCTGTCAACCTGTCCATCACCACTGCAAATAAGAAAGGGCTCAGAGCTGATCCTTGATGTAATCCCACCTCCACCTTAAACGTATCTGTCACTCCCACAGCAGTCCTCATCAATGTCACACTACCCTTGTACATATCCTGTACCACTCTTACATACTTCTCTGCCACTCCCGACTTCTTCATACAATACCACAACTCCTCTCTAGGCACCCTGCCATATACTTTCTCTAAGTCCACAAAGACACAATGCAACTCCTTCTGACCTTCTCTGTATTTCTCCAGCAACACTCTCAGAGCAAATATTGCATCTGTAGTGCTCTTTCCAGGCATGAAACCATACTGCTGATCACTAATCATCACCTCCCTTCTTAACTTAGCTTCCACTACTCTTTCCCATAACTTCAAGCTGTGACTGATCAATTTTATCCCTCTGGAGTTACTGCAGCTCTGCACATCACCGTTATTCTTAAAGATAGGTAGCAAAACACTTTTTCTCTACTCCTCAGGCATCCTCTGACTTTCCAAATTTTCATTAAACATTCTGGTTAAAAATTCCAGTGCCATTTCACCTAAGCACCTCCATGCTTCCACTGGTATGTCATCTGGGCCAACCGCCTTTCCATTCTTCATCCTCTTCATAGCTGTCCTTACTTCCTCCTTGCTAATCTGTTTCACTTCCTGATTCACTATCCCCACATCATCCAACCTTCTCCCTCTCATTCTCTTCATTCATCAGCCCTTCAAAGTACTCTTTCCATCTACTCAACACACTCTCCACACTTGTGAGTACGTTTCCCTCACTATCCTTTATCACCCTTACCTGCTGCACATCTTTCCCAGCTCTGTCCCTCTGTCTAGCCAATTGGCACAGATCCTTTTCTCCCTCTTTAGTGTCCACTCTCTCATATAACTCTCCATATGCCTTATCCTTAGCCTTCACCACCTCTCTCTTTGCCATGAGTCTCATCTCCTTAAACTCATGCCTACTTTCTTCATCTCTTTGAAAATCCCACTTCTTCTTCACCAGCCTCTTACTCTGTATACTCTCCTGTACTTCCTCATTCCACCACCAGGTCTCCTTGTCCTCCTTCCTCTGTCCAGATGTCACACCAAGCACCTTTCTAGCAGTCTCCCTTACTAGCTTTGCTGTAGTTACCCAGCTATTCGGTAACTTTTCACTGCCTCCCAGTGCCTGTCTTAACTCCTCCCTGAACTCCACCTCACAATCACCATTTTTTAACTTTCACCATTTAATCTTAGGCACTGCTTTGACACTCCTCCTCCTCTTCTTGATCAACAATGTCATCCTACAGACCACCATTCTATGCTGCTTAACTACACTTTCCCCTGCCACCACTTTACAGTCTCCAATCTTCTTCAGACTGGCCCTGCTACATAGGATATAATCCACCTGTGTGCAACTTCCTCCACTCTTGTACGTCACCCTATGCTCCTCCCTCTTCTTAAAATATGTATTCACTACAGCCATGTCCATCCTTTTTGCAAAATCCACAATCATCTGACCTTCTACATTCCTCTCTTTAACACCATACCTACCCATCACTGCCTCATCCCCTCTGTTCACTTCACCAACATGCCATTTGAGGTCCACTCCAATCATTAGTCTCTCACCCTTGGGTACACTCACCACCACTTCATCCAACTCACTCCAAAATTTTTATTTCTCATCCATCGTACACGCAACTTGCGGAGCATATGCACTAACAACATTCATCATTGCACCATCAATTTCAAGCTTCATAAACATCACTCTATAAGACACTCTCTTCACCTCCAAAACACTCTTGGCATACTGTTCCTTTAGGATAACCCCTACCCCATTTCTCCTGCCATCTACACCATGATAGAACAATTTGAACCCACCTCCTATACACCTGGCCTTACTTCACTTCCATTTGATCTCTTGCACACACAATATATCAACCTGCCTTCTCTCCATCATATCAGCTAGCTCTCTCCCTATACCAGTCATACTGCCAACATTCAAAGCTCCTACCCTCATTACTACACTCCTAACCTTCCTCCTCTCTTCCTGCCTTCGGGCATGCCTTCCCTTTCCTCTTCACCTTCGGCCAACAGTAGCCCAATTTCCGCCAGCACCCTGTTGGCTAACAGTACTGGTGGCAGTCAATGTTAACCTGAGCCTTGACCATCTGGTATGGAAATATGAAATGTTCTCCGCATAAGTAATTTGGCAGAGGTTTTACACCAGATGCCCTTCTTGACGCAACCCTCCCCATTTATTCGGGCTTGGGGCCGGCACAAAGAAATGCACTGGCTTGTGCATCCCCTCAAGTTAAAAAGATTACAGTTACAGAAGCAACACTTTGAAGCCTGTTTGGTGTTACTGGTGATACCTCAAGGGTTAAGGGTTTTACAGATGCCGGCCTATGGAAACCATCACACTGCCCTGTTGTGTTAGTGGCAACAACTGAATATAGATACCAACTTTGGTTATTTAAATCTATTAATTGAACCTTTTTGCACCTGAAGAGCTTCTACTTGTTGATAAAATAAAAGAACAACAGAGTAGATTATATCAGGACTTTCCCAACTTATTGGAGGATCAAACTTATGTGAACTGGTTGATTCTGTTGTCGTCTTTGAGAGGAAATTGCTTTTGCTGAAAAGAAAGAAATTAGCCAAGGACTTGAAAGATTTCAAAGAATGACATGTATTTATGTGGCCAATACAGCAGGTGGTATGAGACATGGTTGATTATAATTCTGCTACTAATGTACTGCCCACAGTCCATTCACTGATATCTAACACATTAGGTGAGCAGAATAAAGCCGTGTGTGCATTTGGCAATGACAAATCCACCAGTAGAGGTGGAGCCAGTGACTCTGATGCTGATGTCATGAATGACTTGAATGGGAATGGGCATTTGCCTAGTACTAGTGATTCCACCAATGGCAATATGAATAGGGGCAGAGTTATTGAGTTTGTGTGGAATACTGCTTATGAACTTTTACCCCTGGGAGATGACTTGAGAAGGAAATCCTCACATCCAGCCATTAAACCCCTGAACAATGCGGATAATTATTTTTGGATTATACAGCCTCTTCCTCTTCCATTACCAGTGAATCAGAAAGAGGTATGGGCATGGAATTGCTCTCAGAGCAGAGGCTGAACCAAATGGAAATTACAGACTGAGACATATTCCAACAGATTGTTGAAGAAAATGTGGATGAAGGTGTAGGATTGCTAGTCTGGAACATTTTGTCCTGATCCTTGACTTTTGAAGAGTTAACTGTTCTTAAAAAAGGTCTTGAACTTTATACCAGCACAGAGAGTGACTTTAACTGACACTATTCTTCTTCTTCTGGCTTTTTCCCAGTTAGGGGTCACCACAGTGGATCACCTGTCCACTCATGATTGGCAGTGGAGTTTTATGGTGTCAAGTTGCCAGCCAGGCACCCAACCTTACACAGAAGGCACACACACGCATGCACTCAAATGTAGGGCCAATTTAGAGTGTCCAATCCACCTACAGCATGTCTTTGGAATGTGGGAGGAAACTGGAGCACCCGGAGGAAACCCACGCGACCACAGGGAGGACATGCAGACTCCCCACAGAAGGAAACCGCAGCCGAGGATTGAACTGGAGAACCTCTTGCTGTGAGGTGGCAACGCTAACCGCTGAACCACCACGGCTGCCTTTAACTGACACTATTATAAACTTGAAAATGTTTTTAAGAAATGTTTCCTTGAAATTACTTTTTAATGGAGGGGAGTATTATGAGGAGACCAAGTACGTTTGTCCCTGCTTTACCCCCTGTTTTGGAAGCTTTGGGTAAGTTATGTGAATGTGATATTTATGAGTATTTTGGTAATAGAACAAGTCATAGAGCTTTTTATAATATTTCTAATAATGAGTGGAAAGCTTTGAATGGTATGGCTTCTGATCCAATATAGTAGTGAGACCAGCCGATATGGGAGGTATGATTGTTGTGATGAATCGGTTTTATTTTATGTCTATGAAGATGATGTTGAATGATCCTTCTACATATACTATTATTAAGAATGATGTTATAGTGAGAATGCAACAACAGATTTTTAACATGTTGAATGAGTGTTTAGCATGTCGGTTAATCACATTGGATGTGAATAGTTTTTTGCTAGTAAACAATCCCTTGATTTCTGATATACAGGGCCTAATCAAAATACATAAGAATTAGCACCAACCTACATTCAGACCAATAGTAGCTGTGAGAGACTGGTGTACAGAAACTATATCTATGTTTATTGAGAAATATTTAAGACCAGTTTTAGATAAATGTTGTTACATATTGAGAGATTCCAAGCAGTTTTTACAAGATTTATTTTGCTTTACCCAACAATTTGATAAGAGTTCGCTGTTTTATTTGTAATCATGGATGTCCAGTCCCTCTTTACTAAGATCCCTAATGCATATGGCCTTGAGGCCTTGAAGAATTATCTTTTATGTCATGGTTCTTTTGATTCTAAATTTATTGATTTATTGTGTTTATTTATAGAGACTGTCTTAGAGAACGATGTATTTTTATTTGATGGGTGTTATTATCTGCAAAATAATGGCGTAGCTATGGGGACTTCATGTAGCTACGCCAACATAGTTATGGCATGGTGGGAGGAGGAAGCCATCATGAAATCTGAGATTTTTGCACCCCATATTTTATTTTATTTATGTTTTGTGGATGATCTGTTTCTGATTTGGAAGGGTGATGAAGCTAGTTTATGGAGTTGTATATTAATAGTGTTTGTTCTTTTTTCAAGTTTACATTGTATAGTTCCCGATACAGGATTAATTTTCTAGATGTGGGCATTATATGGTTGGATGATTGTACCATTAATACAGGTATTTATAGGAAACCTTGTCATAGGTATGCATATTTACATAGGGGGAGTTTGCATCGGCATCATATATTCCATAATACAGTGAAAGGCCAGGTGTTGAGGATGTCCAGGTTATTTGTGGATGATACAGCTTTTTCTAAGGAATTGGTTAGCTTGAGAAAGAGATTGAGAGACAGAGGCTACAATGATAGGGAGGTTTCTGTCTGCTTAGATGAGGTTGCGTCCATGGAGAGAGGGAAGTGGTAGACCATACTTTTCTGAAAGAAGGACTAGTAATATAACTGTCAGGTCTAGTACATTTAGTGTTCCTATATTTTTTAGTAGCAATTCTAAAGATATTTCTGATATTATTCAGATACATTGGTCAGTTTTAATGCTATCTTCAGAGGTTAGAGATTTAGTAGCTGATTGACCGAAATTTTGTTACAAGAACAAGAAGTTGATAAG
Organism: Protopterus annectens; assembly: GCF_019279795.1. NCBI lineage: Eukaryota > Metazoa > Chordata > Ceratodontiformes > Protopteridae > Protopterus > Protopterus annectens. The sequence continues at coordinate 1,889,037,095 of NC_056726.1, forward strand.
TAGGATGTTATGTTACCCACGTACATTACAAGAATATTGTCAGGAACAGTACAGGGGTACTAAACTGTGTCAGTCATAATTATTGCTCATATATCAGTGATACATCTGAGTTTATACACCCCGATACAGGTTGTTGTTATAAATTTAAGGCTAGTGCAGATTGTAATACCTGTCATGTTGTTTATCTGGCTGTATGCCAACTATACAGTGTGTTTTATATTGGTAAAATGGATAGAGTTTTGAAATATAGGATTAGGGAATACCTTTATGACATCAGGGTATCTGTACCTAATAAGGCCCTAGCCAAGCATGTTAGACAGAAAGGCCCCGAACATATTTTCAAAGTTTATTGTGGTGGATGTAATCAAGGAAAGTGATCGAAAGGGTAATGTTAACAATTATACAGAAGTAGTGGAAGCGAAATGGATTATTAGATTACATGCATATATTGGGAAAAGGTTAAATGACCATATTCTCCTAGTCCCTTTTTTGAAAATGAGAGGGGTTAGGTGACTATTATGCTCTATTAATGTGTGCCTGCACTATTATGCTTATACCTTTAAGAGTCTTCCTGATTTGGATTTGCATACATCATTGCCATGAAGGTTAATTGGGGGGTTGAACCTTGAACTTGTGTAACAGATTTGGTTGGGTATTAGCACTATATATTTGTGATTAACCTGGACAGTTTTTAAGTTTTATTGTGAAAGCGCTCACTTCTTTGTCATTTTTAAATAAATTAAAGTTCGCTTTTTATTATGACATGGTGAATTTTGTAGTGCCTAGACCTGGACCATGCCTTGGTTTCACCTATTTGCTTTGGGTGGATATATTTTCTTTATTTTTGGGGAGAACCAGTTATTTTAGCAGCAGTTACGCTCTACATATTTGTGTTTATATCCTGAATAAAACACTACAGTTAAAAGTAATACTAACTGAAAAACTGCCCAAGATTTTAATCTACTCTAAACCTGTGATATAATTGTAAAAGCTCTTGTTCCTGTATGATTTGTTTAAGAAAAGGAAGCTCTTGTTGCAAAGAAAATTGATGTTTTGAGAAGACAGTTTCTTCTGAGGAATTTTTTTCAGTGAAACTATAGCATGTGTTCTGAAATTGTAGCTTCTGTGCCCTCTTCAAAATGGGAAAATATTTTAAGATCTGGGTGAACTTTACCACAGCTCTTTGGGAAAGATGCATAACCACTAACCAGCACCTTTTCAGCCTCCATCAACAGATATCTGTAATGATGAATTAAGCATCCAAATGACTGGAAATCTCAAACTTCAGTACTCCATGATACAAATGTTTAAAGGAAAATGGCAAGGAGATTGACTTGTTGGCACTTAAGACAAATCTGCTGCAAAATTTGTCACCAAACAATGTTCTCATACCCCACCAATGACCAAATAAAAGACTACAGGGGTCTTGAGAATAGAGAAGCACACAACAATACAAAACTAAAACTAAATGAATAAATTACCTGGCAGAAGACTAACCCCCGGATTCATGAAGCTCGGCGCAAGTCCGGTGTAAGGCTTGTGCCGGCCGTGCGGCATAGATGTGGAGTAGACGCGCCATATGCATATTAATGAAGGCGCGCAGCTGCCACAGCCACGTGCATAGGAAACGTGCGTGAGTGCAAGGGGCATATCGAAGTTGTGCAGGGAGGCATGTCAATGTCGGCTTTCAAGGAGCAACCTAAACTGCTGAATAATATAGTCCGCCAGCAATAGTAATCGTACCTATCAGTGTCCGTGGAGACTGAAACGTATGCAAAGCAGAGTCCCTGCGAACAGAAAATGAAGAGTCAAACACAAATGCACGGTAGGGAATAATGGGTCCCTACCCATGAACAAATGACAGGAAAACCGTTTGCCTGTAGTCCAACGTAGTGTTGATAGCTATACCATGTGGAAGTGAAACGTATCGGATGTTAGCGTGCCGCCAGTAGGTACGTCCAGTCCAACAGAGAGGGTCATCATCCGACCCATAATTTGAGGGAGGAAACATAGCTGTGCAGATGTGTCCATAACAAAATACACAAGGAGAAATGTAGATATAGGTAGTGACTGTCTGAATCATATCCCACAAGCCATGTAATAGTCACATACAAAAGGTATGTCCGTATTTCACATACCAAATGTGATAGGAAATAGCATACGCATGTAAACGAAACAGAAGGAGCATATAAACGAGCCATAACAACACGGACACATGTAGGCCAAAAGGAACAGTATGATCCGTACCGTCGACCAAGATTACCACCTGTCCCACTTTGCGAGCGACAGTCCCTCTGTGGGCAGATGTGTCCTGACACAAACATGTAAAACTGGCAAATGTCCTCTGCCGAACTGACCTTGGGTATGTGTCGGCCTGTAAAATATGCTGTGTTCACCGCAACTGTCACAGTAGGGTTGCCACCCTTACAAATGGCCAAAGTGGGACATGTTTGGTACAGACATCAGACTGTACAGGCCGACACATACCCACGGCCAGTACAAAGGACTGAACATAACTGTTTTGCCTACAGAAAAGCGTATTCCTGTAGCATTTTAGTTCCTTATTCTGTGTCTGATAACAGTCAGGTATTTCAGATACAGAATTAACTGTTTAATGCAACTATCACATAAAATATAAGAAATATGTTGGTCCTAAAATCTCAGGACATTTGCCATGCTGACAATTACATGTCAGGACACAACTGCCCAAAGAGGGACTGTCCCCTCGCAAAGTGGGACAGGTGGTAACCCTATGTCACACTGTGGCCAACTGAAAAGGTGGAAACACAACCGTTGACTGTGGGGAGGCAATGTCCACAACGGTTGGACATGTGCAAGGAATAGCTTGGACATAGGAAAAGGTGCTATCCTACCAATGAGTAGAACAGGCTGGCAAAATCCGGAAGTCAGTTGTATAATCCGAATGTGTATTTGACACAGTCGAACGGTTAGTACCCGGATACACCAACCAAGTAATGAAAGTGAAGTAAGGGCGTGTACCTATGTGCGTGAGGTATAGCATATGGAAAGCAAACATGGCAGGGTAGTCCACACAACCATAAAGGTACCTAACACATGTAGGGTAGTCAATGTATAACTCTGGCCGTGTCAAGGGCCAACAACCAAAGTAGTGCTCTATGGGGTGTGAGTAATTCACGTGTGAGGGGTGTGTGTTTAACGATAAATTCCTCAAAGGCGATACTTGTGTCGTATGCAGAAAAGGTGAACCGGAGGTGTATGAGGGGGCAGCAGGTGAAGTGGAAAGAAACACAACCTCATGTAGAAACAGCTGCAAGACAAGCAGACAGGCCATAGTGTAGAACACAATCTTACAAACATATGAATATGGAAATATGCGAGACAAATGTATAGATACGGCACCATCACATACCCACAGATGGGTCCTGATGGAACTGGCCATAACAAACGCAACACACCTGGATGCATAATAGCCTACCCAGCATACCCTCCACAACACACAACCTGCCACCATACCAGAACGTCCACCAAATCCAGCCATACTTGGTCCACTGGTTTGTTGCAGAAACAGCTACACACAGTGACCCCTACGCATATGTAGTAGGTATTGTCACCCTAGGCAGTGTCAGGATTGCAAACCATGTATCCCCTGCAGGTAAAACCCCCTGCACGTTTTCGTGCAGCCACAAAAATCTTCGTTATCTAACTTGTTTTCGTCTTGACCAATTTTTGGGATATCCCTCACGGGATGACCAACTTGTGTAAATAGTAGAATGGGTATGACGACATGATGTCCAATCCAGTAGATATCTGGACACAAGTCAGAACGTTTAGTGGAGGTCCATGACACAGGACAAAGTGGGCATGCATAACCTACCACCCAGGATAAAATACCTTCCCGTGACACACATGTCCAGACACGAATAGGAGGGAGAATATAATGCACACATTTGCAAAGTGGAAAACAGCATGAGGGCGAGGAAGACACTACATAAACAGGTCAACTCTGATCAAGTGTGAGGGACACTGACTGTGTGCAGTCGTGACTGACCATACCTGTCAAACTGTATGAGCAAGATATCTGGACAGAGCCGTGAATATAAGTGAGACAAAGGTCCAAAATTAGGGACAATCTGTAAACATATCTCTTAGAAACATAGAATTTGATAGAATAACAGTTTGCACATTGGCATTAATGTCTGGAGTATGAAGTCTGAAACCCAACTGTCTGTCAGCATGTTCCGACTGCAGTCTTTAATGCTGAGCTACTGCTGTGCCAGAACACAACAGCGTATTACAGAGGTCTGTGCCATACCACTCAACTGTCCGGATATTCGCAGAATGACTAGGGTCACCACCTGTCCCACTTTGCGAGTACCAATCCCTCTGTAGGCAGTTGTGTCCTGTGAAAAAAATCAACACATAGCAAATGTCCCGAGAGTTTATTTCCTAATTTACTTTAATAGTCGCATAAAACGGTTATTTTATATATGAATCCTCAATATGTTATGTGAAGTAGCATAAGCAATTCAAATGTTACTAGAATAAGCTATTATATGTACAAAAAAAGGTTAAAGTTCAGTACTATGCATGGCTGTAGGTATGTTTTGTCCTGGAAAATCTGACATCTCTACAGAACATGTCCCACTTTGGGCAGTCGAAAAGGTGGCAACCTTAAGAATGACCACAGGTTCGCCCCATAGTGTTGGTGTGTGCCTCCGACAATCTGCACCAGTGTGGTAAATAGCTGGGGATTGACGTCACTAAATAATGAGACATATCCTGAGTATAAGACTCCACAACCTGCACAACAGTCATGCTAATGCAAAACCTAGCATTCTATCAATGTTCTAAGCTTGTAAGAGCAATCGTTAAAATGTGTCCCTAATTGTCCCCCCATCATGTAGGTTTTGCGCAGGTTCGGTGCTCTAAGAGGTTGAGAGGTATGTTCTGTACATATTTACAGGAACAGCCCTTCACACTTGTGTAATGTACAACTGCATACCTGTAGTCACTTCATGTCCAAAAATAATAATCCCCATATGACTGTATACAGGTAATAGTCAAATGTGAATAGAAACACCCCTCATCGTGGAGTATGGACTATAACAACCCCACACATAATATGTAATGCCAGCAGAATAAGCTGCTGACAGGTGCCCAAACACCTGTGTCTATAAACACAGGTAAAACTTCAAAATAGGGAGATAATCCCTGTCCATATGCTTCGTCTGACATTTGACCTCGGCCAGGGAATTTCCGTTCACTAGGTGGACAAGCCTAAACCCAGATCATTACATGAAAGGCTCATCCAGACTCTGCTACACTTTGCTGTGAAGGAAAGGTTTGTTTGCTGTTATTTTTTGTATTTCTGTATTGCCTTTCTATATTTTGAATACTGTAGTTTGTTTTCTTTACCTTGTGTTTTGCTTGCATTCTGTTTTAACAGCATATTAAAACTTCAAAAGAGACAACAGCTCTCTCTGTTCTGAGTCAGGCAGAATTTTTTTCCTCCCTCCCACCCATTTAAGTTGTCTTGTTAAATACCACTGTCTTTCTAGTTGCCCGCCTCTTATGTTAATCTGACCATATATCTCATTTCTCTCTACTTTCACTGGCTTATGTGAGTAATCACAAAACCATCACTTTTGAAATCCCACCCCTTCAATTATTTAAATTTATTGGCCATCCTACAGTATTTCATAGTACCAAAATACAAAAGTAACCACCCCTTTCAGTCCATCTTGCTGTTTTAAAAATAGTAACTCTCCACTAAACCTTAACTTTTTAAACAGGTAAAACTCAAGTTACCTACTTTCATATCTAACTTCTCTAGTGCACACTGCAGAGTGCATTCTTTTCAATCTTATCTTTAAGCATCCCTGTTACTAGCACTTTCTCTAATACCTAAAAAGATCATCTCTACTTGACTCCAAGTAGACTTTTCTCTATCTGTTAAACCTAGCACTTGCTCCTACAGTACTTATTACCTTGATACGGCACTCTTATAGATAGCACCCCAAAAGGCAAACCCCATTTCTCGGTCACCCACGTCCCGAATCTCTTTTAAAGTTTTTTGTCTAGTCCTTCTAGCATGTCGAGGGATCAGTTGCTAGTGTCCTCTCCTGCTCAGCTGGTGAACCTGGGAATATTGAGGCAATGTTACAATTGCCTCATGTACACAGACAACCCTCTCCTCCTCCCACAAAACACAAATACATGCAACTATACGGCCAAACTGGAGGCTGAGCTCTCTCAACATAGGACTGGCAAGACCAGTCAGGAGGAGAAGGTTACCACACACACTATAGACCCAGTCTCACATAGTACCATCACAACCTCAAATCATACACATAAACACACAAAGACATACTCGGGCTCTGATCAAAAATCTACCAACACAGCAGAGGCCACCAAAGCAGACACCCAAACAACCACCACCTCAGAACACAACACCTGCAACACATAGACCTCACAGTCAGAGTGTCAAACAGTCACAGCCCTTAAGGCCAAACACAATGCCAGACACACTAGTCATTGGTGACTCCATAGTCAGACACACTGACGTCCCGCTCACCAGACTGAGTAAGGAGAAGGTCACAGTAAGCTGCCTGTCGGGCGCTAGAATCCGCCACATAATGCAAGCACTCAGGTCTCTCAACAGCAGGTACAAATACGACTCAGTCATTGTCCACGCTGGTGTAAACGACCTGAGACGTACCTCCTTGGACTACATGAAAAGAGACATTGAGGAGCTCTATGATTATGTAACCCAGGCAGGTATGACCCTGACCTTGAGCAGTATCCTACCTTCACCAAGAATGATGCCACAATACAGAGATAAGATGATCAGCTTTAACAATTGGCTTAAACTCTGGTGTCATTCAAAGGGGATCCAATGTCTGTCTGCCTGGAATGACATGCTGGACAAGCCACGCTGCTTCGCAAGGGACGGCTTGCACCTGTCACCCCTGGGATTCCGGATATTGGCAAAGGCTCTTGCCACCGCCATAGTGCCTTTTTTAGGCAAGGCTCAAATTCTAAACCTACCACCCTAGAACACAAAAAAGGAAAAAAACTAAGGGTAATGCTGCTCAATGCCAGAAGTCTAAATCTCAAAATGCATGCACTCGAGGCCCTTCTCAGTATGGAGAACATCGCTGTCTGTGCAGTGACAGAAACCTGGTTCAAGGCTCCTGAGAGCACCCCAGCACTATCAGGTTTTACCTCTTATCATGCGTTCCGCCGCCAAAATCCGGACAATACCAAGAAAGGAGGGGGGGGTATCCATATTCATCAAGGACACCCACACCTCAAGACTGGTGGCAACGCACGATGCATCGGAGACCATCCAGGTGCAATTAACCATAGGCAAGACTGCTCTGCAAATTGTAGCATGTTACAGGCCACCCTCACAAACTCAGGAACCTCACATGGCCTTCCTGAAAACACTAGAGGGGATAAATGTATCACCAAACACCATCATACTAGGTGACTTCAATTACCCTAATATAGACTGGGAACACTACTCAAGCCCAAACACCCTAGCCCAAAAGTTCCTGGAATTCATAAACTCAAATGCCATGGAACAACTAGTCACCATCCCCACAAGAGGATTAAACATACTTGATCTCATCGTCACGAACATGGGAGCACAATGTTCAACACCAGAAGTATACCCCTCACTGGTGAGATCAGATCACAAACTAATCTCACTGGAGGTCCTCATCCCACCCCCACCTGAAATAAAAAAGACCACAGTAAAGAACTTCTCGAAAGCCGACTTCACACTTCTAAAGACTAGTGTGGTCTCCTTTAAGGCCCCGAGCATGGAAAACAGTACTCAAGCCGCTGAATCACTTACAAATGCCTTCTACCAGCACCTGCAGGACTGCATGGATAAGGCAATCCCAAGCAAAACAAAGACTCTTTGTACCAAAGGCAAGCGTCCAGTCTGGTGGACCCCAGCCATAAACAAACTCTACAACAAAAGGAGGAAGCTACTACAAGATAGAGCAAAATCTTTAAAAGGTAAGACACCCTTGATCACTATAAGTAAAAAACTAAGAGCTCTCATAAAATCATCCAAAGCAAATTTTGAGAGAAAAATAGCTAAAGACTCAAAAGACAATCATAAGGCCTTCTTTAGCTATGTTAGAAACCTGGGAGGAAACTCCCAGATATGCTCAGAACTAGTTCAAAATGATGTGAAGATTACTGATCCTACAGACATTGCCAACATACTGGCTGACAGGTTCAGTGCAAACTTCTCCCCCGGCCGCCCAAAAGGAGAGATATCTATACCAAGCGATAGCAGCCCCCCAAACATCTCCAATGCCCAAGTGAGAACTGCTCTCTCCAAAGCAAAAAACACAGCATCCATGGGACCTGATGGTGTCCCCGTCTGTGTGCTCCACGAACTCAACGAGGAATTAAACCCACAGCTAGGACAGCTGTTTAATCATAGTCTTACCTCTGGATACGTACCCAGGGAGTGGCGCACTGCAACTGTGGTCCCACTTCACAAAGGCGGTGCCTCCACCGACCCTGGAAATTACCGCCCATTAGCTTGACAAGCCTTATCTGCAAAGCCATGGAGAGGATCATAATGGACCTCATAAATAAAGACATAGGGAATTTGCAGACTTTGGATCCATCCCAGTTTGGCTTTGTCAAAGGCAGATCATGCCTTCTAAACTTGGTTGACTTTTTGCAACAGTCACCAAAGCCATTGATGAGGGAAAGGCAGTCCATACAGCCTACCTCGATCTGGCGAAGGCCTTCAATACAATACCCCACTCGGGTATCATTGAAAAACTCATCAGCTTAAATGTTAACCCATACATCACAAGATGGGTTGCAAACTGGCTGAGTGACAGAACCCACAGGGTCAGAGTTGCTGGCGCCATGTCAGACTCAAAGCCTGTTACAAGTGGTGTACCACAGGGCTCAGTCCTGGGCCCACTCTTGTTTGGCATCTACTTTTCCGAAGTACAAGCAAACACAGGAGGGTTATGGCTGACAAAGTTTGCAGATGACTGCAAACTGGGCGCCATAGTAGAAAACACATCTGACACAGATATCCTTCAGAAGGGTCTCACAGAAACGGATAACTGGTGCCAGAGCCATGGCCTAAAGTTAAATGCCAAAAAATGCATAGTCATACCCTTCGGGAAAAACAAGGTTACCCCTAGCTACCAAATAGGTGGCAATCCACTGGGACCTGGGGACCCAGGTTGATAGTAGTCTGTCATTCGACACCCATGTAGCTAAAGTAGTTAGGAAGACCTTCTACATTGCCCACCTTATCATGAAGGGATTCTCATCTAGATCAAGGGAGGTCATAGTCTCCCTATACTCATCACTCATCAGACCAATGATTGAGTACAATGCCCCATTCGGAATGTATCTGACCCAACACTTGCAGCAGCTGGAGAGGCCACAAAAGTTCCTCACCAAAAGGATAAAGGGTCTCAAACATCTGTCCTATGCTGCCCGACTGAAAGAACTCCAGCTCTATTCAGTCGCACGCTGCTCAGAGGTGACCTTTGCCTAACATACAAGGCCATGTCAAACCCAGATTTGATGAATATGCTTCACCTCAAAAATCTAGATCCGTCAGAGCCACAAGGGCGGAGACTTAAACCTCGACACAGCTATTAATAGGACGTGCTGGAGGGATAGATTCATCACCCAAAGACTCCCTATGCTGTGGAATAAAATCCCGGTATATGTGAGGCAGAGCACCTCGCTGGCCTTGTTCAAGAGAAATCTTGACCAATGGATGGGAGATCGCAGATATACCCCAGGGATTACCTCAGTGTCACTGCTCGACAGAGGCACAGCAAAATAATGGGTATAGTTCCCCATACTAAAGGGGTGGCGTAAGCCACAAAACTATGGGCTAGGCTTGTAAATGCCCTCGGGCAGATAGCCTAGTATGAACCTATGAACCTATGAACCTATGAACACCCTGACAATCAAAGACCTGTATGTGGCTGGACTATATGCCTTGGTGTTCTGCATATCCTCGGAGTGATTAACAATGCAGCCGGAGTCCACAGCAGTAGGCAATAGGGAATGTGTAATATGTAGTACCGCCTTTTTCCCAGCAGGAGAATGGATGCCTGTGTTGTAGGTGAAGCGGTGAGGCATATGTTGATGTAGCTAAATACTATGGGTATGCATATCAATGAGGGAGAACACCAATAGAATAGTGGTTCCGGTATCCGGCCAACGTGAATGAAGTCCTGGTTGACCTACGACCACTGCACATATAACCTGAAAGTGTAATGAAAGTGTTCGTGCAGTACACACATTTAAATATGTAAAGGTGAATGTGTGTTTCGCAGTAATCCGTAAACTGGAATACAGATATGTAACTGTTACAGTCAGTATTATGAAAGTTCATGGAAGCACAATTATCTATGAAACACATGTAACCCACAATAAGGATATGCAAGTGCGCCTGCGCGTGTGTAATCCGCTCATAGAATAGAAAATGAATGGTGTTTTCCCCACGTTCTATGTACATGGCTCATACCTGTTAAACCCGTAAAGTACGAAACCGGACAAAGCCATGACAACAACTGGTACAAATAGGGACAATCCCCAGATATTTCCCTAACAAACATAGAAAGTGGATAGAATAACAGGTGTGTCATTAGCATGGAATCTCTGAAGGGTAAGAAGTTGTAACCTGAAATGTTTGTCATTATTTACCAACATCAGTCTTTAATGATATGCCACTAACTTGCCAGATAGACACAAGGTTATGAAAAATGGACCAAAGATAAGAGGCAAACAGCTGTACATGCAGTGGAAATCTGTACAGTTGAAAGGTATGATATGGAGATATATATACACATATATCCCCAGACATAATCCAAAGCAAATTACGAGATGAGGAATGTACAGACATATGTATATATGTACATATATAAATCTATACACACACGATACATGAATAGATATATACACAACAAACATATGTCCCTGTACATATAACACATGTATATAAATAGGTCACGGTATAGCTAATATGGATAGACAGACAGACATGCATGAAAGGAGAATACACCGATGGTTTCCAAACCATTGCCCGGAAAGTACCAGTGTGACAGGGCCTGCAAGTTCTACACGTTAAACATATAGGTGTCCTTTGCAGGACCCCAAAAATTGATCCTGTACAAAGTGCCAACCGTCATTGATGCAAAAGAAGTCACACCTGCAACTACGATATAGGTGTACATGCAACAGTAGCAGGTGCAAGGGTAATAACACATGGGTCGATTGAATGTGTGACGTACCAGCTGATATCTGCAGAGTGGGGAGTGCTCAGAAGTGTCCTCACACTTTATTATCACTCACATTAAACATGTTTAATGGGTACTGTGGAGGTGTCAGGTATGGGAATCATGGGTATGCAGAATTGGGCCAAGGTGTTGGTTGGCACAGATCTATTAGGTACGCCCCATGGGAGTGATCAATATACCTATGTGGGTATAGCACACACCTACATTCTCCAAAAAGGTGCAATCCATCTACTGGATATTGTGTAAACCATCGGGGGAAGATGTAGGGACCTATATCAGTGTCATGTAGGCAATTATCATGGATGGACACGCGTACGACCAAGATGGTAACCATACCTGCCAGAATGTCAGAATAAGACAGCTGGACTAAGGCATAGTACACGACAGACAAATAGGGACTATATTAAATATACCTCAGACAAAGTCAGACCGTTGATAGAATAATTGCGTAGTCAGGAATACGAATGTTATGAGACTTAGTAATCATGAAATAGAAATGTCAGTCATGATTACCTAACCGCACAGTCTGTCATGGCTTGCCAGCAATCTACCAGAAAGGCACATTATCATGACAAATGTAACAGAATCATAGGTCAAACCCCAGGGCGTATACCCATAATGTGTACAGGTGAGAGGTATGAAGGTAACCCGTCCTAATGAAATGTACAGAACTAGTGATACTAGGTGGACAGGTGAGAAGAAAGACGTCAGAACAAATGACAAAACATGTACAAGTCATAAGCATGTTTGTCCACAAATGTGAATTACAATGTATGGCCTGTGAAAGTCAATGTGCAAGGTTAATAGACTCAGAAGACATGTGTCCCTCAGGGTGTCATGCAGTGTCACCGATACAGTGTCCAGTCCCCCATACTCATACGTGAACTCTGCCACTGACGGAAAGTGCAAATACCGACGTACACATAAGGTACATGATGGAATAATTAGTGTGGATAAGCATCTGTTGGTCTGTGTGAGGAATATAACCCAGTGGGTGGGTGTGTCCTGCAATAGGAATGTAATGGTAACTGGCCTGTGATGGCGCCATGTATTGTGTGAGGTGGCGTAAGGAAATTGATGTCCAGTATCAGAAACATACCTCGCAACTGTACGAATGTGCAGATGTATGCCTCATATGTGTGATGTGTTCCTCTCACAATCTGTACCTGTCTGCCAAATACCTGAGAACTGACGTCATTAAATAATGATAAACATATGTGTTTAAGACCCCAAATCCCTCAGAAAGGTCATACTAATGCAAAACCTATAATACTGTCAACTATCTACGTTTGTAAGAGCAATATGTAGAATCTGCCCCTATCTGTCCCCCCATCATGTTAGGCTTTGTACAGATGTTTTGCACTAGAAGGTTGATAGGTATGATCTGAAACAGATACATGTCTGAGGAAACAGCATTATCGACTGCAAGATAACTCAGAAGATATGAAAAGCGCTGCAGTAGGAAGTTCATCCGCAGGTATGTGCTGACATGTCAAATGACACAGCAGTCTACAGGAAGTACCTATAGGGTGTCACCTTTACCAGTGATGACAGTGGGACATACCCACAGCCATGCATACACAGCCATGCATACACCACAAATAGACATAGCACACAGCAAAGCCTAGGCCATGATACATGAATCCTCCGGTGTGTACGGATTGAGTGAGAGTACAGCAAGGAAAGATGACTGCCAGGCTATTCAGCAAACACCTGCAGGGGCATGCAAGACTGCCCGTAACACGAACATTGCACGGACAATGTTGGGATTTGCAACATACCCCATTTGTATGTGTAAGCTATGCAAATGATGTAATGATGGGGTTGCCACCTTTTCAAATGCCCAAAGTGGGACATTTGTGCTACAAACATCAGATTTTGCAGGGCAAAACATACCCATGGCCAGTACAAAGGACAGAACTTCAGTTTTTTGCCTGAATAAAAGTCTATTCTTGCAGCATTTTAGTTCCTTATTCTATTTCTTATAACATTTAGGTGTTTCAGATACAGAATAACTGTTTTATGCAACTATGACATAAAATATAGAAAATACTTTTGTCCTAAAATCTCAGGACATTTGCCAGTTTTTCACATTTTTTGCAGGACACAACTGCCCAAACAGGGACTGTCCCTCGCAAAGTGGGACAGGTGGTAACCCTATTACGTGATACATGAAACAGTAAGCTGTCCGTGCAAGAGCAGAGTTATGTGCAGAAATGTACCCGGATGTTATGCGACTAATGTTTTGCACGTTTTGCACATTGCTAAACGGAGCAATGACAGCTGCAGAAACAGTATGAATACAGTCGAAGAAGCATACCAATGTCCAAGTCCAAGGCCAGTGGCGGATTTGTCCATTGGATATCAATGAACCAGTAGTTGTTCTCTCCCGTTCCCTGGTGTGGAAGCGTAGTGCAGTGTCACGAGAACGCGCTGTGCTTCAAAACAAGACATATGGATAATATACATACAAAATGTAGGTGTAGTTAGATGTTAGTACGCCATGCAGATGAATGGCAAGCTGGAGACAACATGGCTACTGCGTACTGGTACTTATGTGTGGAAGCGCTCTGTCAGAGATGTAACAAAGCATTTGTAGGCAGTGTGAGGCAAGTGAGGCTGAGGATAGTGAATCACAACATGTCATGCCATATGGGCCAAGCCTCTACCATGTAGTGTAGGTTAAGTGGACTATTAGAGTAAAAGATAGGTGACAACATGAGCGTGTATGTACAAAGCACTGTAACCTCACCGGAGCAGTGTCACGTGTGCTGTCAGTACTCAGTGGAAGAGACGTGTCATGGGCTATCCTAGGGAACGTCAAGAGACTGACGGCGTACGCCATGGATACCACCGATGTGACCTGCAAACCTGCCGACAGTGTGTCTGCCCCCATGCACGCCAGTAAGCCCAAGTAAGTATGTGTGCGCACGTGTTAGCCTGTGTGTATATGTGGAAGAACGAGTAAGCTAGTGTACGAATGGTGAAGCCCGTGTAATGTTGTGTATGCATTTGTAAGCATGTATACATGTGTACTACACACATCACACACATACTGCACACACAGACACACATGCTGCCAATACTACACACATCAGTGAAATGGCACATGGATGGAGACTACATCATCAGAAGTAACAGTGCTGTAAACTATGCTACAGTGATGGTCATAGCTGCAATGCATCATGCCTGCTGAAGTACACCTGGAAGTAACACACTGTGTGTTAACAGCATGCTAACATCAATACAGTGGAATAAAGCCACCGTGTGCAGCAGCACCGGGTTAGTCAGATCCTGCATCAATGTTACACATCACAGGTGGTGGCACAGGTGACATCATATGCACAGGGCGTGGTGTTAACATATCCAGAGCTGTCATAGAGCCATCCAATGTACACGTAGGTGTGTGCGTGTGTGTGAGGGACAATGGTTATTGCATGGCCCAATGGTGGTGCAATGGGTGTGTGTATGTGATAGCCGTAGCTGTTTGTGGTAAGTGTGTGTGTCTGCATATACACAGGTACAGCATGTGTCCGCCATATACAGGAGATTGTGGGACAGTCACAGACCGTACCTGCCAGGCTGTAGAGATCCTCATTACTGGCCGTGGACACCCCTCCATGCGTCCAACACAAATCAGTGCTGCACCTGTCAATGTCTACACATACAGTCCTGGGATCTGTACCACAACGTGTGGATAAATGTGCGTCTGTAATGTTAACCTGAGGTGCATAGAATTGACAGTTACTACAGATGGATATGAGCCATACTCACACTCCAATGTAATAACCACTGCTGACTGTTGCTGAGATCTGCATACGACCAGTCAAAGGTGCTGCACTAACATTGTTTCCAATGCACGTGTAATACCCAGCAACATAATAACCGGTCTCTACACATGTATAACCCACGATCACTACAGCACACAGTATGTGCACTATCACAGAGCCATAGCAGATGTACATACATCCATGGTGCTCACATACAGACAATGCAGCAGAGTCAAGAGTGATAATCCCAACATACATATCTATATACAATATACATTATATATATATATATATATATATATATATATATAATGTAGATAGATACATACACACACACACACACACACGTGGCAGGGTTGGGAGCAGAACATAAACGTAAGCACTGTACCACACGACAGCATCATGCAGTTACAAAACACGCTACCGTGTTCAGTGGATCACATGATTCACACAGGCACACGTCTAGCCTGCAGACAGCGGCATCAAAGGCAAAGACGCTGCACGGATGTTATGGAGAGTGAATACTGTAAAAGCAATGTACTGTTGTCATGCAGCTGGAAACACACACACACACACACACACACACACACACACACACACACACTTGGCAGGGCGTCGAACATACACCTAACTACCCTGACACACTACAGCATGACTCATTTACAGAATGCGCTACCGAGATTACTAAGCACAGCAGTCCCAGAGGCAGTCATCTAGGTGCGTGTCATCATCCGCAAAGGCAAAGACATCGGTAGCAAACTGCTGTGGTGTGCGGTGTCTAAAAGGAAGACTGCATCCCCAGGTGGACAGGAGAATGTGCACAAACACACACTTGGCAGGGCTGGGAGTCGAACATACACCTAACTATCCTAACACACTACAGCATGACGCATTTACAGAACACGCTACCGAGATTACTAAGCACAGCAGTCCCAGAGGCAGTCATCTAGGTGCGTGTCATCATCCGCAAAGGCAAAGACATCTGTAGCAAACTGCTGTGGTGTGCGGCATCTAAAAGCAAGACTGTGTCCCCAGGCGGATGGGAGCATGCGCGCAAACACACACACACACACACACACACACACACACACACACACACACACACACACATACTTGGCAGGGCTGGGAGTCAAACATACACCTAACTACCCTAACACACTACAGCATGACGCATTTACAGAACGTGCTACCGAGATTACTAAGCACAGCAGTCCCAGAGGCAGTCATCTAGGTGCATGTCATCATCCACAAAGGCAAAGACATCGGTAGCAAACTGCTGTGGTGTGCAGCATCTAAAAGCAAGACTGTGTCCCCAGGCAGATGGGAGCATGCGTGCAAACACACAGACACACACACTTGGCAGGGCTGGGAGTCGAACATACACCTAACTACCCTAACACACTACAGCATGATGCATTTACAGAACACGCTACCGAGATTACTAAGCACAGCAGTCCCAGAGGCAGTCATCTAGGTGTGTGTCATCATCCGCAAAGGCAAAGACATTGGTAGCAAACTGCTGTGGTGTGCGGCATCTAAAAGCAAGACTGCATCCCCATGCTGACGGGAGCATGCACGCAAACACACACACACACACACACACACACACACACACACACACACACTTGGCAGGGCTGGGAGTCGAACATACACCTAACTACCCTAACACACTACAGCATGACGCATTTACAGAACGCGCTACTGAGATTACTAAGCACAGCAGTCCCAGAGGCAGTCATCTAGGTGCGTGTCATCATCCGCAAAGGCAAAGACATCGGTAGCAAACTGCTGTGGTGTGCGGTGTCTAAAAGGAAGACTGCATCCCCAGGTGGACAGGAGAATGTGCACAAACACACACTTGGCAGGGCTGGGAGTCGAACATACACCTAACTATCCTAACACACTACAGCATGACGCATTTACAGAACACGCTACCGAGATTACTAAGCACAGCAGTCCCAGAGGCAGTCATCTAGGTGCGTGTCATCATCCGCAAAGGCAAAGACATCTGTAGCAAACTGCTGTGGTGTGCGGCATCTAAAAGCAAGACTGTGTCCCCAGGCGGATGGGAGCATGCGCGCAAACACACACACACACACACACACACACACACACACACACACACACACACACACACACACACTTGGCAGGGCATCGAACATACACCTAATTACCCTAACACACTACAGCATGACGCATTTACAGAACGTGCTACCGAGATTACTAAGCACAGCAGTCCCAGAGGCAGTCATCTAGGTGAGTGTCATCATCAGAAAAGGCAAAGACATCGGTAGCAAACTGCTGTGGTGTGCGGCGTCTAAAAGCAAGACTGCATCCCCAGGCGGACAGGAGCATGCACGCAAACACACACACACTTGGCAGGGCTGGGAGTCGAACATACGCCTAACTACCCTAACACACTACAGCATGACGCATTTACAGAATGCGCTACCGAGATTACTGAGCACAGCACTCCCAGAGGCATACTTCTAGGTGGGTGACATCATCCGCAAAGGCAAGGATGCCGATAGGGAATGTATAGAGAGTGAGCAGTCTGAAAGCATATTACTGTCCCAAGGTAGACATAGACAAAACACACGGCAGTGGTGTGATCGGGGCAACCAAATATCTATGGAGCACTACAACAACACTACATAGATACAGGACATGCCACAGACAGTACACCCTTCAAGACAGCAACCAGTGTGTTCAATGTAGGCATCCATCGTGACATTGAAAATGGACATCTGTTGTCTGGATGACCACCATCACTATACAGGATGTCAATGGCCATGCCCACACGCTTAGTATCACACGTCTGTTTTGAATATACTGTGTGTCCATCTACACAATGGCGTACTGGGCATGCTCACACACTTAGCAGTTGCAAAGGGCCGTCTTGCATGCACACGGATTCTAACGGAAGGGCGCAGTTTGGAATGTACTGTGTGTCCATCTACACAACAGCATACTGGGCATGCTCACACACTTAGCAGTTGTTAAGGGCCGTCTTGCATGCACACAGATTCTGAACACGAAAGGGCGCAGTTTGGAATGTACTGTGTGTCCATCTACACAACAGCATACTGGGCATGCTCACACACTTAGCAGTTGCAAAGGGCCATCTTGCATGCACACGGATCCTAAACACGGAAGGGCACAGTATGGTATTACTGTCCCCACGTACATGAAGGCCACTTACATGTAGTGACCAGTACACACTCAGGAGCTATCACAGTTGTCTCAGGTGTAGATCACAGAGGAACACACCACATTCTACAATGTAGCTGTCACACATCACCATGTCATTGGGAAAAACCCGCCCCCCAATTACCAACCCGGGGGCCATAAAATTAACACAAACACCGTGTTTTTTCAATTCC
>NC_056726.1:1889072352-1889129852 GCF_019279795.1 Protopterus annectens
TATCTTATGTGTTTTACTACCGGAACTACTATTATGGTGCCTTTGGTGTTGAATTACATTTGGCTGCCATGGATTACCTCTTGACCTTCCCTTTACATTTCTGCACATTCCACCTACCATTTTCTGGCATGCATACGGCAGCCTGCTGTACTTTCCTACATCTGGCATATCTTGCGTAATGTGTGCTATTGCCGGTCTACTGTCGGTTTGCTTTGCTCTGCTCTGACAGATCTCCTTTCTTTGCAATCCAATGCCTCCCCTCCTTTCTTTGCATTCCAATGCCTCCCCTATCCTGTTTTGCAGGTTTCTGCCAGCAGACTTGACAGCTGCCGTCAATTGGCCACCATGAGTTGAATGATGCTGATTGCTGATTAGTATGCCAATTACCCTATTTCGGCATTTCCTTCTTTTCTTCCCCTGACCTTCCTGTTTGTGCTATTGTTCGCGCCGCGTGTATCCGCTTACTGGGTTTCGGGCACGTTTTCATCCCTGTACACATGCGCTTTTGGGCACCATGTGTGCTCTCAACTGAACAATTCTATACCTTCCTCCCCACCCCTGTCCTGCAGCTTTGCTTAGCAACAGCCAGGACAGATTTGCATTGCTCCAATGTGCTTACTGCTACGGTGGCACACCCCTCTGCTGATGTCATGTATCTCCTCTGAGCCACTCCTCAGTGTTATAGCGCTTCACCGTATGGTTCAACCTTCATCCGGCGGGACATTTGAGATTCAGTATTATCTGCCTCATTTGCATGGCATTGCCTACTAATTCATAGTTACCGCGCCAAACACTGTCGCAGGCCCTTAGCAACCCTTGCACCTTGGTTGTGGTGTTCCATGCCTACCATTGTGTATTATGGTGTACACCTGATTTGTATTACATTGCGATTTTATGACATTTTTATATATTTTCTTTATGTTCCAGTTTGGGCACACATGCCCTGCGGTTGTACTTTGCATTACTGTGGACATGTCATTAAAGTTGTTTTTTTAGGTGTTGTGCATCCTTTCTTATGCCATTGGCTGTGTATTTAGCCATTGGCATATGTTAACTTTGTAATACATGAGTCTGGTCCGCTTCCATAGCTCAGATGTTCTGTTTTGGAAAATGTAAACCGTGTTTTTTGGTTTACATTTCCGTGGCCTTACGCTACACCTGCACCACTTCATGAATCGCTACATGCCTTCATTTGCATGGTACGACACTGCACATGGGGTGATTAGCATACCTATGCCAAGGGCTGCCGGTTCTGGCGTACGCCGGTAGTGCTCGTGGTACTGGATCGTACCTGAATCGCTCGACCGCCATATTTGGCGTTATTCCGCCTACGCTACACCTGCACCTGGCGCAAGCTTCATGAATCCCGGGGTAAGTCTATGATCTGTTAACAAGCTACTTCTTGTAGCTCAGGGTTTGATTCTCTCAACAGCTGTCTGTATAGGGTTTTACTGTAAGCAAGTCACTTAACCAGACATTGCTCCTGGATTGCCTATGAAAATAAAAATTGTGTCCATTTGACTTACCTAATTAACAAATACATTTCAATAAAATAAAATAAAATAAAAATTTGTTTTGGGATGATACTTCACCAGGAGCTCAATTTCTTTAATTTTATAACTGGAGATGTAGCATGGACTGACAGTTATTAACTGGAGATGTAGCATGGACTGCTAATGAAATGCACACTACTGTGGCTAGAACGTCATATAAATAATGGAACTAACTTTTTTTTAGAAATCTTAGATGTATGTAAATTTAAGATGGCACCCCCTAATAATATGTATTTAGACTGGCATTAAGTCTCCTGAGCTGCTAGTTGTTTTGGTAGAATATTTGCTGCTAATTGCAGTTGTCAGTCCCAACTCATTTATATATGGACAGATAGCTAACAATAAGACTTCAAGAGCTAATAAGAATCTTCAACTAAGTATCTGTTTTTGCCTGTAAAAGTAAAACTTTTTGCTGCTTGAGTTAATATGTCTGAATGTTCTTCTAATGGGCACACAATAAAGTGTTGCATATCTATTGTCAGATTATGGTAGCCTTAGAAATTGCCAATGCTAGTTAACAGGTTGTACCTGCAAGTATTATTTATTTATTATTTTATTTATTATTTATTTTACATTTGTTGAATGGAATAGCCTGACTGGATACATGTCCATTTTCAGCAGAGGCCCAGGGAGAAAAGCTCCAAGGTAAAAAGTTACACACAGTTTACAGGCTCCAGTTGAGCAAGCAAGTAATATAATCAAACATTTTTAAAACAATGGGCAGGATTCACGAAGCCTCCATGTAAGAGTTAGCAAGTCTTACATGGAGGCTGCAGTTAAACGGGGTGATGTCAGCATGCCATGCATATTCATGGCCCAGGGAGAAAAGCTCCAAGGTAAAAAGTTACACACAGTTTACAGGCTCCAGTTGAGCAAGCAAGTAATATAATCAAACATTTTTAAAACAATGGGCAGGATTCACGAAGCCTCCATGTAAGAGTTAGCAAGTCTTACATGGAGGCTGCAGTTAAACGGGGTGATGTCAGCATGCCATGCATATTCATGAGGGGATGCTGAATCACACCCTAGGCTAACACGGTCTGTGTAGCAATGTAGGGGGTGTGTCCGCACGGCAAGTCCTGCAGAGGGACACGCCCCCAGAAGAATCACAGTCCCGAAAGGAAACTCCCACGAGCGAGTCCGCAGAAATGTCAAGAAACACAACAGCACACATGCCCCCACAGACTATAAACCCAACTGAAATGTAAAACGTAAAAATTAACAGTTTATTTTTTTTTATAATTTCAAAAATGTTTGCCCGTAATTGCGCTTGTTTGTGCGGGTGTGCCCTTCGCTCAGCCACAGTTAGCAGTCATTGAAAAAGCATATAAGATCTAAATATGCAAAATAAGCCAAGTAGCAATAGCGTAGCGGTAGAGACGTCGTCCAAAGAGGAGGTAGTCACGATTCGAGCCCCAACAACATCATTTTTTATTTTTAGTGAAATAAGCATGAAACAATCCCCTGACATATATGTATATATATATATATATATATATATATATATATATATATATATATATATATATATATATATATATAATTATAATTTAAGTAAAATGTAATGAAATGGGCCATGTTTTTATGAAGAAATCTGACCCAATAAAAAAAAATATTTTATAAGTGCCCATAGCTGAGCAGCGCTCTAACAAGCTAAGTATGTTTGCCTGTAGGTGACCAGTGGTTTAACAGGTGTAATATGAGTGCTCGGAGTTGAGCAGCTCTTTGACATGCTGAAACTGTGTGCCCGTAGCTGAGCAACACTTCACACAGCGTAATATGCGTGCTCATAGCCAAATAACGCATTAACCAGCGTAACCCATTTGCGCGGAGCTGCGCAGCGCGCCAACCGGCTTACCGGCGGGCAACATTGAGCAAGCTGTATCAAAGCCACCTTTAAATAGACACACCTCCTAGCCTGTCTAGACAGTAGTAAAATAAAAAAAAAGCAATGCCCTGGCTTGAACCCAGGATACTGTGCATCATAGTCAAATTACTGAACCACTAAGCCATGACAGCTGTACTGAAAAATGCAGTATTAACATATATATAGGAATGAATGGAAATAGAAGCATGACAAAGCAGGTTTTGTGAAGCTGATACAATTCCAAAATGGCCAATCACAGATAAGTGCGGGAAAAACGGCATATATAAGCCCCATAGGTGGGAATACACAGCATAACTGATTGTGGAACCTATTTGCAGTCAGGATGGCAGGTGTAGGAGAGGGTAGTCACTTCCGAGCACAGAGGTGGGGTGTTGAGGAGTCCAAATACATGGTTTGGCTCCTAGTCCATGATCATGAGGCTCAACTCATGCAGGGCCCGGTTCTTTGGGGAGCGTACAAGGCAGAGGTGCGGAACCGGTTGGCACATGATCTCACCAGTGCCACAGGCATACCAAGGACTGCTGAACAGGTCTGTCACCACCATGCAGACCTGAGGAGACGAAAGCAGGACCAACTGAACCGTTGGATCCAGGATGCCTGGCAAATGCCCAACGCCCCACTACTAAGTATCCATGTAATTATGTATGTAAGGAATTATCCTAGCTGATATTATGGAGATGTATGTTCCAATATTACTTCATTTATATTACAGCTGCAGGTGTGCGTTCTGCGAATCGGCGAGCCTATGGTGATAGGCTGGAGCGGTTGCTCCACCAGGCAGGTTAGTAATTATATTTCTGTAATTGTTATACAATATAAGTGAGACAGCTTGTAAAAGAGTTCAGTGTAGTTACATATTAATAAAGTTCAAATAACACTAGAAGAAAGATTCTGCTAGTACTATATGATTAGATAAGTGATGCAGCCTGTAATCCAGAAATAAAAATTAAACAAGTCTGAAATAGTGATTTTCCACCTGTATTGTAATATCAGATAACCTGCTGCAGCCTGAAAATCAGTGGTAACCAAACTAAAGACAATAGACATGTGTCAAATACATCCCCTTTGAAAATCTGCCATATGAAACAAGTGAGTCTGTTGGAAAGGATTGTTGTAATCAAGTATGACATGTTAATAACGCCTAGAATAAAGTTCCATCTTGAATTGTAAAAATAAAACAAGTGAGAGTGTGAGAAAGAGGTATGAATTGACCAAGAAAGCTGTTATAACTTCTGAATAAAGTATACTGCAGTCAGTACATAATGAAATGAATGAGACTGCCACAACCAAACCGTGAAATGTTTGAAATAAAGTACTGAAGCTGGAATGTGTCTGTCCCACAATTTGGATATGTTGCTGTACCCTTGCAATATGGAGATAGTAGGGTTGTATGAAATAATGAACATACACAGTTGTCTAGAGCCATATAAATGAAATGTAGCAGGATGCTGTACCTGAACATAGCCAGATATGAACGTGTATGAATAAAATTGCAACGTATATTAATGTAGCAGTAACAGTCCCATCACCAACATTCCTAAGGTTACATATAGGAAACTGTACTAAGACCTGTAGGGTATATATATCTGCAGCTACTAGAGATGTACAGCATATGTATAGGTAGTTGAAGTTGTTAATGAAATATTTCTTCACCCTACCCTATATTCACAAATAATGCCATTCCACAACAAATTGGGTATGTGTAGTCACAATTAATTCCTATGGACATTTGTCCTGTTGGTTCAAACATATTTGCACGTACGTTGCTGCATGTGCTCTGTTCACATATCCAGACCTGATGGCCTGTTGCCATCAATCAACCCTGCATGCTGTTGGATTGTGTACTGTTGTTCAAAATATGCATGTGTTATGCTTGCTGTTCATTGTTTGGAATTCATAGGTGTTTGGTTAATGGGAATACTGATGCATGCTGTTACAACTAATTTTGAATGGTATTGTTTGTTACTAACCCAAAATGTCATAGAATATTTCTAAACATAGGACAACAGGGAAGGCAGGTTCCAGTGGATGCACCTCAGCTGGCGAGTGCACCTGGCACTAGTGCCCAGGCCGGAACTTCCTCTGGTGGCCCTGTGCCACCTTCGGGTGGAAGCGCTGCAGGGGATGGGGCTTGTCCGCACTCTGCAAGCGTGGCTGGAGGAGACCGTCCACTCACCCTCCAAAGTGTCTGGTCTGTGGTGCGTAGCGAGATCTGGCAGTCTGTGCTTGAACCCCTACACCAGCTTGAGGCTTGGGTGGCACAACTCACGGGTGTGCCTGCTGCCCATCCTACACAGCCCCCAGCACAGCCCCGTTCTGGGCTGTGAAGGCACAGTGGCAACTGCCCATGGGTGGGGATCTCAGTTCCACTGTTGCCATCTGTGGGCTCATGGGCCCGCGATATCCAAACATCCGTATATGTCAGTTGTGTTTCCCCCCACATGTGTCATACTCCGCCCCTGTATGCGTCTTGTTTGTCTTGTCTGTTAACCTCCCCTACCTACCTCCCCAAATATACCTACTTCCTGTACCTCACATTCCTCTCTCACCTGAAAAAAAAATTAAAAAAGGGCACTCTGTGCCTGGAAAACAATTACACCCCGTAAATAGCTGCCAATTTTGCAGACATGTCTGCTGGACATGTGAACTGGTAATTACAATTGGCTGTACAACATATTTTGTTGTCCTCACCCTTCTCTCAGGGGTGGAAGGTTTCAAATTTCACACCAAATTACAGACATATGCACAGCTGTTGCTGATAAAGAAATGGGCAGCTATGGGCCTTTACTACATCCTTCCTGCAAATCCCGAGCTTGTTTTCCTACTGTCCTACCCTCTTTGTGCCCCCTTTTTCACCACTTTCCTATCTCCCCATTTTCTTTTCTTTCAAAGAAATTAGCGCGGGTGTGCGTGAGAGTAAGCACTTTTAAGCAGTAGTAAGTGGATGTGCACTTGTGTGCGCTTAGCTAAGCATGTGTGCGCAAAGCTAAGCAACAGTGCGCATGCGTGAGCACCGCGCAAACCAGCGCTAACCCGCTTACAACTGCATAAAAGTGCCTTAGTCACTCTGAATGACAAGGCCTGTAGTCTGCTCAGCAGCAAAATAAAATTCCTCTGTCAGTCTCGAACTCAGGACCTTGGAAACACTAGTCTGCATGACTTACCACTAAGCCATGACTGATATACAAGAACTTTGTGCTGAAAGCAATATATCATGAAATAGTAGGACTGAATGTAAAGGGAATATAGGAAGGCTATTACACAAAGCTTTTCTTGTATCTTTACTGGCAATTCTTCTGGATTTGTATAACATTAGTGTGAGAAGAGAAACAGCCATGTTAGTCGGTAGCTAGTAGGTAATAATGTGACAGTAGCATCTTGCAAACCACACGCACTATCAGAGCAGGATAAACACTGCATATTTGAATAGGTAAGAGGCCAGACCTCGCAACTGTGACTGATTTACAGGGATGTCCCTGATTTGTAAACAAATGTTAACTGTGCCCCACTGACTCCCTGTGAAATGTACTAACAGTAGGCAGAAAGGTGTTTTATCCCACGTAATGGTAACTGTCAATTACTGAAAGTATGCACTACTTGCATGTCAGAAATGGTGTAGTAATACATATGCTCAAAATACCCCACAGACACAACTGCAGAATATCTAAAATATATCACGGGTGTATCCCACTGATATGAACCATTCCCTGAGGCTGATAAAAGATACACCTGAGAGTATCTGAGGCCTGCAAGTGTCACAAACTCACAGGCATATCATTCTGTCTGCTGTCACACACTCTGTGAATAGCTGTAGAATAGCTTCCACAAGCACACCCACATGTAGGTGTACAACCCACAAATATCAAAGGAGGTATCCAACTAATTAATAAAATAAGGACAGTATAGCAGTTTACAAGCACTGCATGTGCCTGCTATCCGTAACTGTTAGTACAAAGTACAAGGCCCCACTACTGCTCAGCAGCAAAATAAAATACCCTTGTAGGTGTCAAGCCCCACACCTTGGCCAGACCAGACTGCATGCAGTACCACCAAACCACAACAAACATATAAGGAATTGCTGCTGAAAGAAATATAGCAAGCATTACAAGGAGTGAATGTAAATGGAAAATAGGAAAAGCATAGCAACACATTCCAGTAAAGACACCTAGCAGGCATTCAAGGAGTGAATGTAAAGGCCAAATAGTGAAGCCATAGCAACAAATTGCAAGAGCCACTGCTGTATACCAGTTACTCCACAAGTCCCACAGGAAAGCACATACTCCCATTTAAACAGTATTAGTATTATTAGGTGTCAGTTAACATACACACTGAGAAGAATAAACTGGAGGAAGCAATAGTCAGGTGTCAGTACAACATGCATTTCAGTGCCTACAACACAGCCTGAGATATGAGAGACATACCAACCTTTACACTCACACAACAGTGTCCACAGCATACCAGCATGGTCCCCACCTTGAAAATCTGAAAGGGCTATCCTTACCTAACCTAACATTTTATAGCACTGTCCTGAAATCACAGTGAGAAATACAATTACCACACAGTAGGCTGCATGCAATTAGTAAATGCTGGCTAACAATTGGTGCAGAGGCCATCACATGCACATGTGCATATACCTACAAAAGCAGCCTGTACTCCCAGTCCACACATGCAATACTTTCATTGCAACATCCGGATGGAGAGAGAGAGAGAAAAACAGAAAAAATGAAAAAGAGACACAGAGACAGCCACCGAAAATAAAACAATACAAAACAGCAAGCTAACCAGCAGCAAGCCATTACAAACAGCAGTGACAAACAAAGGTAATGTAAATTAATAATCTAATAGTCTACATACTGTGAACCCTCCATATGTGTTAGCAGTCTGTATCTTATATATGAAGATGTGCATAGGGCAGGGGACATACTGCAACTGTTAGTGAAGGCTGGACATACATATGTATGTGAAGGATGCTATGTGCACATATCGATGTAGGTTGTAGTGCAACGTACAATGTAGGTTGTACAGTAATGGATGTTTAGCAGTATATTATTGTGTGTATTCGTATGTGTAAATAAAAAGGTGTATATATATATATATATATATATATATATATATATATATATATATTATAGGTATGTATATTTATATATGCATCTATATGTATACATAGATAGAGAGGGATATAGAAATAGATGTATATAGATAGAATATGTATACACATATATATGTAATAGACACATACATATATATATATATATATATATATATATATATATATATATATATATATATATATATATATATATATATACATACGCATATACAGACAGATATATATATATACTGAGAGAGGCACATGTGTGCAGATGTATTGCAACAGATGCCTGGTGCCAAAGGCATGGACTGAACACCAGTGTGGATACTGGAGTACCATACCCCATTCCAAAGCACTTATGTGGTTGCCTGCCTACTACTGGATGTGTCAGGAGGGAACATGGGAAACAAGTCTACAATAGCCTCCCCTTTGATATTCACAGTGGCACACCAGTCTTGTAATACCTGTACATGGTACGTGTCAGCAGAAATGGTGTGTCAGCTAGTGAAATGTAGGTCACTGTACCCCTCTACACCTCACAATGTCCTTCACGGTATGTACCTCCCATGGCAACTACAGAAAGGTAGAAGGACACAGTCATACCTAACAAACAGTGATAATGCCCTCAAACACATTACCTATGCAGAGTGACTGACAAAACCACAGATAGAGTGCCTCTCAAACTACCTACACAGAGGTTACCACTGCTGGATATACATAGTTAAGTCACACCCATAACAGTTGTCCAACAACCATGGTAACACCTCACAATATCCCCAGCCTAAATGACCTATGTCTGTCATCCTTGGCACCGCAGTAAAGAGCACATGGTGGAGGTACAGGTTCCTACCCACAAATAGGCCATACCCTGGAGTAAACCACCCAGCATTAAGAAGCAAGGCTCCCCATTAGTAGATGTCAGACATACCCCTGTTGAATGTTATGCAGATAGGTAATATGCCATATGAGTCACCCTGTGTAACTGTTTGACAGGACCAAGTACAATCACATTACATTTTTCCCAAGGGGCAGGGTAGCATAACAGTATGCTGCTGTAGGCCCAGGGCCAATAGCATACTACCTGCCTATGACACAATGCACACACACACATGTACTCATTGCAATACCAACTATGTGAGGTGGAATGAGTGTGCCACTGACTGTGTGCAAGGTCTGTAATGGTGTGATTGCTCAGCATGACTTTGTGTCTGTCATGGTAGTGTGTGTCCTTGGTGTGGGGCCAGAGAAAGATGTGTCAGGTATTGGGATACAAACATACTACATTGCCATATGTTGTGCTGTGGTTCCCTGTATGTGACTGTGGTGTAGGTATGGTTATGGCAACAAAGACTACGGTGCATTACCAGTGAAATTTGTACTGTGTATTGCATGCATTGCATGGGTTGACAATGTTCCCCACACATTACCTTGATTCAAAGCCCCAGTGTGAGGCTGTGCATTGGACCTCAAACAGTGTGCCAACTGCTGGAGTATACTTGTTTGTTGTATGGAGTGTGCCAGGCACTGTCACACAGTTGTTGGCTGAGCACTGATATGTGGTCATTTACATGTGTATCCCCCAATAGACAGACAGATGCTATATATGGCAGTTCAGTGATATCACTACAGTAGAGTATTACATGTGCCATATCACTTGCTCACATATTTTTCTTTTCCTTCCAGGGCAATGGTGCACCAGCGCAACCCCATGTACTCTACTGCAGAGGAAGAGGAGATACACCAGAGCCTGGTACGGGATTTTGCCACACTCTTTTCCCGCACCAGCCAGAACCACCAGGAGAGGGCTGCACTGTGGCAAGACCTTGTCCATTGGGTAAATGACATAGGCATGCATAACCGGACATATGAGCAGGTACGCCATCACTGCAGTGATTTAATTAGAAATGTACGTCAGCATGCGTCTGATATCCACAGGCAACAGCTTGCCACATGTGGTGGGGCGGCTATACACCCCCCCTCACCAGACTGGAGGGGCTCCTCCTAAGAGTTGTGGCTCCAGCCCAACAACAACAACAACATCCGCACACATGTGTAATGATGGAGGCTGGAGCCACCCAGCATGAGGACTTGGAGCGTGCAGGTAACATGCCATATCTATAGTTGACTGTTCTCTACACTGGTAGTTTATGCATGCGTGAGGTGTGTACTGTGTTTGTAGCTGTTATCCTGGTAATTATTGTGCAAGAGTGATATTCTCAATATCGGCAGCAGACCTGTGAAAGCCAACTGTTGTACTACTGAACTGTATCATACTCACAGTATCAATGGCACAGTTGTGCCCACTGACAATAAATGTCTTATTTGTGCAGGTCCCTCTGGTGTAACAGCAAGGCAGCCAATCCATGCTGGTGAGTGTGTAATAACAATCATTTAATACTAATGATAATACTAGTAATAATGCCCACAAATGGTATTGCTATGTGTTTGATTGCAGGTGTGTTTGCGTCTGTGTGTTTGTATCTCATGCACTGAGGTGTGTGCATGTGCGCATGTGCCCATGTGTGCATGTGCCCATGTGTGCATGTGTGCATGTGCCCATGTATGCATGTGTGCATGTGCGCATGTGTGCATGTGCCCATGTGTGCATGTGCCCATGTGTGCATGTGTGCATGTGTGCATATGCCCATGTGTGCATGTGTGCATGTGTGCATGTGCCCGTGTGCATCTGTGGTATTCTTGTGTACACATTGTAAACTGTGTTTCCTGTCTTCCTCTCACAGGTTCTGGTGTTGCTCTGGTGGTGTGCAGCAGGGAACCTGAATCCGCTGCTGGGGATAGTGATAATGATGATACCTGTGAAATGGAAAAAATAAAAAAAGGCTAGGAAGCTCGTGCTACTCAAAAACTGTTACTGCATTGAAAGTAAATGCATAAAATTACATAAAATGAAGCACTTTTCGTCGTCCTCTTTGGGACAACTTCTTCAGATTAAACTCACACTTTACATCCACCTTGTTTATACATTTTCTCTGTCATGTGATCAAAGACTCTGTTTCCTCTATACGAAACATTGTATCAATGTTTCATTACAAAGTAGTGCCAAATACTTCTTAAACACATACACCATACACTAGTCTTCCTTAAAAAGTAATAAAAATATAATAGAACTCTATATATGTTTTAGTTGCTTGACATTTAAATAACTTAAAATAATTAGAAATAAATTATATAAATTGTATAATATGATAAAATAGTCACCTATTCAAGTTCTTTAATTTTAAAGACATGCTATATTGCAATGGTCATTGAGGCCAGGTTCTTGGAAGGCATTCGTTCTAATTTGCCATGTTAGTAAGGACAAGGCAGCTTCTTTAATAGAATATCTAAACAATATGACTAGTTTTTTCAAATTTACTTATAACTATCAAGATAAAAGCATAGAATATTTGGACGTTAACTTAATTAAAGATGACGTCCATAGTAGATACATTTCAAAAATTTTTTGGAAAAAGACGTTTTGTAACTCTTACTTGCAGTATAGCAGATTACACCCACAGCCACAAAAACGGGCGATCATTAAAGGACAAGTTATAAGAGCTGCCAGGATGATTTCCCTAAATAGTGATTTTGACATAGAGTGTAAACTATTAGATCTAATGTTTCAACAAAGAGGTTATCCAAAAGACCTAATAAGTTCTGTATTATTAGAAGTGAGACCAAAACAAGAAAATGGATTAATTTTGCCTCTCCTTACAACAAGTCACACATTGTACAATGTAGAAGTGGTTGCAAATTTGGAAGTTAAGGAGACAGTTTGCGACCTTGTAAACAGTAACCAAATATTAACAAAAAGAACAACAGATACTAGTAAAAATAATAACATGTCTTTTGGTTGTAGTTTTATTACTACATTTAACTCAGACAGTACTACTATCAAATACATTATATACAAAAACTGAGATTTATTAAAACACGATACAAATTTGTCTATATTGTTTAACAATTATCCTAGAATTATTTATAGGAAAGGCAAAAATCTAAAACAAATTTTAAAATCCCATAAACAAAGAACAACATTTCGAAATGTAGGAATGTTTACTTTTAACAGTTGTAGTATGTGTCAACACATGGCTACAGGTATAAAATTCCTTGTAAATGATAAACATTATTATACTAACTGTAAAGTAAATTGTAATTCAAAATTAGTTGTTTACTTAGCTTCGTGCACACTCTGTAAAGCATTTTACATAGGGAAAACGGAACGTCGTTTCCGAGACCGAGTATATGAACATAATTACGCTATTGTTAATGGAAAATTGGAAAATGCTTTAGCAAAACATGTTACACTCTTTGTTGGTCATAAATTTAAATTTAGGATCATTGACCAAATCCATTTCGTTTTAAGAGGTGGACCATTAAACTTATTATTGGAAGATCGTGAACTAACATGGCAAATTAGAACAAATGCCTTCCAAGAACCTGGCCTCAATGACCATTGCAATATAGCATGTCTCTTAAAATTAAAGAACTTGAATAGGTGACTATTTTATCATATTATACAATTTATATAATTTATTTCTAATTATTTTAAGTTATTTAAATGTCAATCAATTAAAACATATATAGAGTTCTATTATATTTTTATTACTTTTTAAGGAAGACTAGTGTATGGTGTATGTGTTTAAGAAGTATTTTGGCACTACTTTGTAACGAAACATTGATACAATGTTTCGTATAGAGGAAACAGAGTCTTTGATCACATGACAGAGAAAATGAATAAACAAGGTGGATGTAAAGTGTGAGTTTAATCTGAAGAAGTTGTCCCAAAGAGGACAACAAAAAGCATTTCATTTTATGTAATTTTATGAAATAAATCAATATTACTTTCAACTCAGTAACAGTTTTTGAGTAGCACGAGCTTCCTAGCCTTTTTTTGTTTTTTCGGAGTTACAAAATTTTACTAGTTCATCTTTCTTGTTTGTCTACATGGCTTCTTGCAGCAACAATGTTTCGAACAGTCCCACCCTGTTTGAACCTACTCAAACGCAAAAAGACCAACTTAATTTAACTGACTTGATTCTTGTCTTAACACAAAGAGTTGACGCCTTGTCAGCGCGATTGGATACGCAATTGCCAGACACATCAGTGCTTCTTACATCTATACTTGACAACACTAGCCCTATTCCACCGGGCCAGGGACAACCACGGATTTATCCTAACTCAACAGCAAGTATTCTCATTGAAACATACGAAAGTGATGCTGGCACTTCGGCCTTAATTATAAATACAAACCCTAATGTGGAAAATAATTGCACTATTAGACCACATGAAGGAAATAGTGTGCAAAACTGTATGGGCAGCAACGCTGTAGGGCTGAATAGTACTCCGCGGATTGAACATTGGATCACAGATACAAGTAAATTGAAATTTATCCAACGTTCTAATGAGGAGCAACAAGCCGACAACGATGCCCACTTACAGGTTGGTGTTTCTAATCTATCAGACCAACTTAAACTTTTAGACTTGAAACTGGTAAAAATTTAAAAATTGCAACTAGAAGTTAGCTATTTCCAGGAATATTTAAAAGAACATTTAGTTCCTAAGGGGTTAAGACACCACTTTTACCCTACAGGCCTTATTGCCGACTCATTGTTTCACCTTGAATTAAATACGTTGTTTGACCAACAAGGATTTGCATTAATGGAACTCATGATCAAACATTATGGTATACAGATAGCAACCCTAAGTCAAGAAGTTATTGATATAAATTCAAATATTACTGGCCATATAGACTTTACAAGATATAAGTTTGAATATGAGAGAAGTTTTGCCACTATTGACCAATTAATGGACAGATTACATATGAATAAAAACAAGAAGATGAACAGGGATCGGCTAGCCTACAATAACGGGTCTGCTTACCCAAGGCCTGCTGCAAGCCAAGTAAGCACAGCCTTCATAAGATGCAACAATAACAACCCAACTGGAAATATAGAACAGTACAGTAATAATCCAGTTGTCGAAAATGACTCGGATGACCACCATGGAGCAAACATTTGCAACAATGATAACTCTGCTCCCCCACCCAATCAGAATAAATGGCAAAACCATCTCAGGTTCAACAACAACAACAACTTTAATAACCAACAAAGGGGAAATTCAAATGCGAACAACTTTAATAATGATTACCGACTAGGTGCAATACCAAAACAACCCAGTTCTGGTTATCAAAATCAAAAAAACAGACAGCGTTCGAAGAACAGATCCAAAAGATAACAGTTGATGGACAACAACATATGTCTATAATTAAGAATAAATTAGGGGACTTCAATATCTTTAACTATTCTAGTATTGATGTGAATCCAGACTTGGTTGAACTTCTTGCAAAAGGCAATACTTTTGTACCATCTTGTAAGACTAATTTGGTACAGATAATCAAGGATTTAAAATTATTTGTAAGAAAATTGAATTTGAGAACCTTATTGGGTGATTCTGAGTCTGGACCCCAACAATTTAAAGTTGCTAGTGAATTTAACCCCCCTTTACATCCAGTTTTAAATTTATTGGAGCTAGTTACTGAATTAAACTTGAGACATTTATTAGACAACCATAATCCTTTGTTTCATAGTAAAACGGAACTAAAAAATATCACTAGTGATGAACACTTTGCACTTAACATGTTTAAAAATTTAAATGTGCGTGCAATAAAACCGGATAAAGGAGGGAGTCTTGCAATTTTTGACTTGTTTGATTATCAAAAACGTGTCAACAATATTTTGGAGAGTGACACCTATGAAAAGGTGTCTATCAATGAAGTTAATGTTGCTTATTCTCGTATTAAGAGTTACATCAATGATCTATTCATCGAAGAGTATATTGATATAAATTTATATAATTACATGATTATAAGTTAGCCAAAAATTCCTGTCCTTTTTGCAATCCCAAAAATTCATAAGGACATTGTCAATCCACCGTTTCGTCCTTTAATTGATGGATGCAATTCGATCACTTATGCGTGTGCAAAAGTTGTTGACCATGTATTAAAAAAACATTTGAAGACCGAGCCCCAGGTCTGTAAAGATTCATGGACATTCTTGGAAAACATAAACAACATACGATTTGATCATGACATTAATTTCATTACAATTGACGTCATTGATCTTTACACTTCCTTACACTTACTAGGAAAGGTGTGTCACATAACAAAATTTATTTGGTTACAACTTTATTAGATATTATACTCACTAACAATTATTTTTCTTTTTACAATGACTTGTTCCTACAAAAATGCGGTGTAGCAATGGGCTCCCCATGCGGAGCCAGTTTTGCCAACACCGTAATGGTATTTTGGGAAAGGACTTATATTTTTGAGCATCCTGAATGGATGACTAACATCTGTTATTACACATGGTTCCTCGATGATATTTTTATACTTTTTCGAGGTAATAAGGACAAG
The DNA here is from genome assembly GCF_019279795.1 of Protopterus annectens. Lineage (NCBI taxonomy): Eukaryota > Metazoa > Chordata > Ceratodontiformes > Protopteridae > Protopterus > Protopterus annectens. The sequence continues at coordinate 1,889,088,306 of NC_056726.1, forward strand.
GCAGCTTCTTTAATAGAATATCTAAACAATACGACTAGTTTTTTCAAATTTACTTATAACTATCAAGATAAAAGTATAGAATACTTGGACGTTAACTTAATTAAAGATGACGTCCATAGTAGATACATTTCAAAAATTTTTCGGAAAAAGACGTTTTGTAACTCTTACTTGCAGTATAGCAGTTTACACCCACAGCCACAAAAATGGTCGATCATTAAAGGACAAGTTATAAGAGCTGCCAGGATGATTTCCCTAAATAGTGATTTTGACATAGAGTGTAAACTATTAGATCTAATGTTTCAACAAAGAGGTTATCCAAAAGACCTAATAAGTTCTGTATTATTAGAAGTGAGAACAAAACGCGAAAATGGATTAATTTTGCCTCTCCTTACAACAAGTCACATGTACAATGTAGAAGTGGTTGCAAATTTGGAAGTTAAGGAGACAGTTTGCAACCTTGTAAACAGTAACCAAATATTAACAAAAAGAACAACAGATACTAGTAAAAATAATAACGTCTTTTGGTTGTAGTTTTATTACTACGTTTAACTCAGACAGTACTACTATTAAATACATTATATACAAAAACTGGGATTAATTAAAACACGATACAAATTTGTCTATGTTGTTTAACGATTATCCTAGAATTATTTATAGGAAAGGCAAAAATCTAAATCAAAATTTAGAATCCCATAAACAAAGAACAACATGTCGAAATGTAGGAATGTTTACTTGTAACAGTTGTAGTATGTGTCAACACATGGCTACAGGTATAAAATTCCTTGTAAATGATAAACGTTATTATACTAACTGTAAAGTAAATTGTAATTCAAAATTAGTTGTTTACTTAGCTTTGTGCACACTCTGTAAAGCATTTTACATAGGGAAAACGGAACGTCGTTTCCGAGACCAAGTATACGAACATAATTACGCTATTGTTAATGGAAAATTGGAAAATGCTTTAGCAAAACATGTTACACTCTTTGTTGGTCATAAATTTAAATTTAGGATCATTGACCAAATCCATTTTGATTTAAGAGGTGGACCATTAAACTTATTATTGGAAGATCGTGAACTAACATGGCAAATTAGAACGAATGCCTTCCAAGAACCTGACCTCAATGACCATTGCAATATAGCATGTCTCTTAAAATTAAAGAACTTGAATAGGTGACTATTTTATCATATTATACAATTTATATCATTTATTTCTAATTATTTTAAGTTATTTAAATGTCAAGCAATTAAAACATATATAGAGTTCTATTATATTTTTATTACTTTTTAAGGAAGACTAGTGAATGGTGTATGTGTTTAAGAAGTATTTGGCATTATTTTGTAACAAAACATTGATACAATGTTTCGTATAGAGGAAACAGAGTCTTTGATCACATGACAGGGAAAATGTATAAACAAGGTGGATGTAAAGTGTGAGTTTAATCTGAAGAAGTTGTCCCAAAAAGGACGACGAAAAGCTCTTCATTTTATTTAATTTTATGAAATAAATCAATATTACTTTCAACGCAGTAACAGTTTTTGAGTAGCATGAGCTTCCTAGCCTTTTTTTGTTTTTTCGGAGTTACAAAGTTTTACTAGTTCATCATACCTGTGTAATGGCACAGGGAGGTGTACCAGCGTCCGTTGTTGGTCAGCCAATCGACAGTACACAGCTGTCAACCCCATCAATGCACACAGTCATCCTGCCAATACATCCATTGTCACCAATATCCCTAGGTGATGGACAGCATACAGTGGGCATTGACCAGGGTAATGTGGTATCAGTGGCACATGCATCCCCTCACAGCAGCCATGGCCATAGTCCTGACATGGTACCACACAGGCAGATGTCCAGGGGTTCTCGTGGGAGCATCCGTGGTCGTACTGCCCCTGTCAGACGTGCCCACAGAGGTCTTTCAACTGTTCCGGGCTGTAATGCAGGCACAGTCACGTATGGAATGGTACACCAGACAGGGTCTGAGGGAGCTGAGAGCACATCGCACTACTATGAATGACACTATGCGTGACGTTGCGGCTGCCATCCGTAATTTCACCAAGGTCATTGACAGACGTTGGGGGGACACATTAGATCTGTTCCACAACTACATGTCCATGAGCCAGGGCAACGCAGGATGGTTGAGGCGTCGACGTGGACATATGCCAGCAACAGCAGTAGCTGGCAGTCATCGCAGATGAAAACAAACCCAAGGCCGCTCCCATAGTGCCAGTACCAGCCCCAGCAATGCTGGGTCTGTGCTGTCATCAGACCGCCCTAGGAGACCACATGCACATGGCTCTGGACAGTCCCAGCAGGGACATGTCTCCAGTCATCAACCAACTGCTTCTGATGACAGTACCCAGTCTGGCTTAGTACCTGATACTGTCCGTAGCACCCCTGCCAGGCACAGGTACCATGTCTGTGGCCAGAGACAGTGATCTGTATGACCTGGCAGGTACAGTCTGTGGCTGTCCACAAACACCCGTATATGGCAGCCACGAGGTGGAACTGTGTGCATGCATACACACATGCATAATGCTAACACCTAGGGCTAACACATACATGCACACACTGCATCAACATTGCCCCATCTTGTACGGTTGTCCCTCACTAACACACACACACACATACATGTCGATTGGTTGTATCAGTGGCAAACTCAGGCATATCAAGTACACACCCTGTGCATATGATGAAACTGTGCCACCTCCTGCAATCTGTGACATCGATGCAGGAACCGGTTAACATGGTGCTGATGCACAGGGTGACTACATAGAAGTGTAGTAATATTATCATGTTGTCAACTGTACAGTGTAATGATATCATTGTGGGTATATCCCAGCATGCCTGATGCATTAACAGTATGATTGTCATTGTATTGTTTGGTACACCTCTATTAATTACCATAGTGTAATGTCTGCACATCTTTGCATTCTGGTGGCAAGGCTGTAAACAGAAGGCCACCTACATAGGTAGCACAGGGGATAAGAAAATGGAAGTAATGATACTCCATGATGGACATGTAAACCACAACATGCATGCAATACAACCTCTACTCTGCATGGAGAATGTTGATATCTGTGCAGTAATAGACAACAGGTTCAAGACTCCGAAGAGCACCCTAGCACTACCAGGTTACACCTCATACCATGCTTGACAGCCCCAAAACACACAACTAACTATGACAGGAGGTGAGTCTCATTAAATGTCAGGGATACTGTGGTGGCAGGACAGGTAGCATACATCCTACTAAGTTGGGAACTGCTGATTGAGGGCTCAGTGTCTGTTATTCTAAATGTGTATTAGTTCTGGTTTAAGTACTTGGGCTTCAGGCCAGTTATTTTACATTACGAAGGTTCATGGTCTGCACTCTTGTGGGAGGAGAGGCTGGACTCTGCCCATCTGAGCTGGGAATTTCTGGCTAAAGGCTTATAGTGCCTGCATATTTGAACTGTTTCTTACTGAAATTGGTACACCTTGTTTGCTGTAGCATAGACTAGATCCAGGCCTGCTGAATGTAGCTTTGTTTGTATGCTTGTTTGCTTATTTCCCTGAAACACTAATCCCACCTGGAACGCAGCTTTACAGCGCCTCTGTGGATCCCTAGTGACATCTGCATTGCTTACTGTAGTATTTCCTTATTTCACTTGACAGAAAGTTACTGTTTGTCATTTATGCATAAGTTACCTGTAACACATTGCATTTGAGTTACCTGGCACTTTCTCACTAAAGCATTTATATATGCCAGCACTAACAAATTAAAAGCATTACACCTTCACAAACTCACCTTGAGTACCTTGGTCCCCATTGTCCCTTTTTGTTGTTAATTATAAAGGAATTCCCAATACTATTCTAGCATGTCTAAATGTCAGTTGTCAATCTCCTCTCCTGTCCAGCTGGTGAATCTGGGAATCTAGAGGCAATGTTACAACTGCCTCATGTACACAGACAACCCTCTCCTCCCCCCAACAAATTCCAACACGTGTGAGAGATGCAACCATATAGTCAAACTGCAGGCTAAGCTCTCTCAACTCAGTACTGGTGAAACCTGTCAGGAGGAGAAGGAAACCACAGTCACTACAATTCCAGTCTCACATAGACCTACCATGACAGCAATCCAAACACATAAACACACGACAACATACTCGGAGTCTCTAAATAAAATTCTGCCTAAGCAGCAGACACCTCCAAAGCAGACACACAAGCAACCGCTACCCCAGAACAGAACACGTGCAACAAATAGCTCACAAAGCCAGTGTGCCGAACAGTCACAGCCCGTAAGGCTAAACAACACACCTGATACACTTGTAATAGGTGCCTCTATCATCCGGTACACTGACGTCCCGCTCACCAGGCTGAACAAGGAGAAGGTCACGGTGAGATGCCTGTTGGGCGCTATGATCCGCCACATAACACAAGCACACAGGTCACTCCAAGGCATGTACAAATATGACTCAGTCAGTGTCCATGCCAGTGTGAATGACCTGAGACGTACCTCCCTGGACTACATAAGAGACACAGAGGAGCTCTCTGAGCATGTGGCCCAGACTGGTATGACCCTGACCTTGAGTAGCATCTTACCCTCACCAAGAATGATGCCACAATATGTAGACAAGATGATCAATTTCAACAATTGGCTTAAGTTTCGGTGTCATTCAAAGGGGATCCAATGCCTGTCAGCCTGGGATGACATGCTCGACAAGCCACGATGCTTTGCTAGGGACGGCTTGCACCTGTCACCCATGGGCTTTTGGATATTGGCAAAGGCTCTTGCTACCCCCATAGTACCTTTTTTAGGCAAGGCTCAAAAGACAAAATCTCCTCCATAGGTATCACAAGGGATAGGAAACTAATAGTAATGCTACTCAATGCCAGCAGTGTAAACCTCAAGATGCATGCACTGGAAACTGTCCTTAGCATGGAGAACGTCAATATCTGTGCAGTAACAGAATCCTGGTTCAAGGCTCCCAAAAGCACCCCAGCACTGCCAGGTTATACCTCATACCATGCTTGTCGGCCCCAATACTTGCACCAAAACAGAACAGGAGGGAGAGTATATTCACCAAAGATACACACACCTCCAGGTTGGTGGCACAGCACAAAGCATCAGAGACTATCCATGTGCAACTAACAGTGGGGAAAACTGCCTTCCAGTTCATAGCCTGGCACACACCACCCTCCCAAACACAGGAACCCCACTTGGCCTTCCTGAGAACACTGGAAATATGAAGGTCTCTCCAAACACCATTATATTGGTGGACTGCAACTACACAAACATAGACTGGGAGCATTACTCTAGCTCCAACACCCTAGCTCAAAGGTTCCTAGCATTTATACACTCAAATGCTATGGAACAACTTGTTACCACTCCCACAAGAGGGGGAAACATACAGGACCTGTTCATCACCAACATGGGGACTCTATGCTCCAGTCCAGAAGTGTATCCCTCGCTGGTAAGATGACACCATAGACTACTCTCACTGTATATTCACATACCAAATGCAGCCCCTGCACAGAAAACCACAGTCATAAAGTTGTGTAATGCAAATTCCATGTATTCACATGAGGCAGGCTTCAGACATTGGAGCTATTTAAGGTCACAGGTACATATGTCTATGTGGCACACACATACCTCATGTGTGCATTGACATTACTGATGTAATCTATGTCATACAATATTAAGAGCAACACCCCACACACATGGACATACTGTGTGACAAAAATACACATGGCATTTGTAGGATTCAAACCCCTACCTAACTATGTTATGACACTTGAAAGAGACGCATTAGCAGAGCATGCTATTTGCATTACTGGGAGGCTTCCCTTCTCCTGCTGTACTTATAGGGTGCTGACATCATCGGTGTTTAGAAAGAGGAATGTGAATCATGTAGTGTGTTCTTCTAGTTGCCAAAAGGGACATTTCTTTCACACACACTAACCCCCTCACCCAAAAACATACTGAGCATTTGCAGGATTCAAACCCCTACCTAACTATATTATGATATTTAAGAGAGATGCATTAATGGAGCGCGCTATTTGTACTACTGGGAGGCTTTTCTTCTCGTGCTGTACTTATAGGGTGCTGACATCATCAGTGTTTAGAAAGAGGAATGTGCATCATGTAGTGTGTTCTTCTAGTTGCCAAAAGGGACATTTCTTTCACACACACTAACCCACACACACTGATCATTTGTAGGATTCAAACCCCTACCTAACTATATTATGATATTGTAGAGAGACGCATTAGCAGAGAATGCTATTTGCATCATTGGGAGGTTTTCTTTCTCCTGCTGTACTTATAGGGTGCTGACATCATCAGTGTTTAGAAAGAGGAATGTGCATCATGTAGTGTGTTCTTCTAGTTGCCAAAAAGGGACATTTCTTTCACACAGAATTGCACACACACTAACCCTCCTTAACCAACCACACACAAACTCAGCATTTGCAGGATTTAAACCCCTACCTAACTATATTATGACACTTGAAAGCGATGCATTAGCGGAGCGCGCTATTCAAATTTCTGAGTATCTGTTTTTCCCCTGCAGTATTTATAGGGTGCTGACATCATCAGTGTTTAGAAAGAGGAATGTGCATCATGTAGTGTGTTCTTCTAGTTGCCAAAAGGGACATTTCTTTCACACAGAATTGCACACACACTAGCCTCTCTTACCCACACACACACAAACTCAGCATTTGCAGGATTCAAACCCCTACCTAACTACATTATGACACTTAAGAAAGACACATTAGCGGAGAACACTATTCGAATTATTGGGTATTTGTTTTTCTCCTGCAGTATTTATAGGGTGCTGACATCATTATTTATATAGAAGTATGTACATTTATTACTGTCAGTTAGGGGGGATAGCATATATATGCATTAACAGCCGCCTACTTCAGGGTCAGATATGCACATCAGCACTGCCAGGTTATGTTTTATACCATGCTTCGTGACCACTGGACCTGTAACACACAACACAACAAGTTCAGACCACCCCTCCCATATCCAGGACACACACTTTGCTTCCCTGGGAACAGTGTAGGATATGAAGGTGTTCACATACACCATTACAGTGGTTAACGTAGGTACAGGTATATTGTGTGGGGGAACTACTCAGGCCTCAACAACATCACCCTACAGCCACTACAATTTGTGAATCCATGTGCTATGGCAGGACCACTAACCACAGCCACAAGGGGTAATACATATTGGAGCTGACCATCTGCAACATGGGGACTCTATGTTCCACACCAGAGGTAGACCACCATTGTTAATATCTGACCATACCCAACTTTCCCTGGACATCCATATCCCATCCCCACCCCCAGGCAAGGAAGTCACTGCAAACTAAGTATTTATCAAAATCAGACTTTGTACTTGTGAAGACTGGGGTGGAAGACTTCAAAGGACCCATGCTGGAGGATTATACAGGCCACTCTGTATAATCCTTGACATTTGCATTCTATGAGCATCTGGAAGGTTTGCATTGATCATGCTATCCCAAATAAGCCCATGACTCCTCCACAACAGGAGACCTGTCTGGTGTACACCAGCCATATATAAGCTGTACAACAGAAGGAGGGAGCTAATGCATTACAGAGTAATATCCCACAGAGGGAGGATGTGTCTAAACAGTATTGGCACGACACTTCAATCCCTCAAACTCATCACGTTAAAGTGGTGACAGTGAAATTGTCCAGACATTGCAGATAAGGCTCCCCTCAGTCTGTAATTGATGCCCAATTACTGTTATAAGTCCCCACCAACCCTCTTCCAGCAAACACCAGCCACATGGATGTGATATTGCAAATTCAACCCCTGGGATCTCCACTGTGTCCCTGTTTAACAGAGGCACAGCACACTAGCCTTAAACGGTGCCTTCTGTGACCTACTAGCCTACTGTACTGGGGAGGCAGATGCCAAGCACACTCTGGCTAAGCTTGTATTCCCTAGGGCAAACAGCCTAGTATTGACCTCTACACCCATATGTTTAATTTTCAGATGCACAATATTTGTTGCTGATAAACTGTTTGCAGGTCTTTATTGCCATAGCTTTCCATGTTTCTATGAACAACTTGTGTATCTGTGGAAGATGTTTGAATATGAGAGGGATCCACTATTTAACTTATGTCTCTGTAGTCATTTAACTGTGTGCACTGGGCAGATTGCTGTATTGTGGTTGGTTCCTGGATTAACACATACAAATACCAGATATGTGTGGCCAACTGCTAAACTGAGACATGGCCTAAGTGTGTGAGCATGCCCAGCTCAGGCTTTCCATGGCTTGTTGCCTGACATATGTCTCATTTATCAAAGTGTGCGAGCATGCCCAGTGTGAGCTTTCCATATGTTGAAATCTGCAGTCCACCACATTTGTGGTTATGTGTGAACTTCAACAATATTTCACATTTATAGTTGTGTGTTGGGAGTCATGTTGTGTACTTACTGCCCAACAGCTTTGTGTCTGAACCCAACAGGGATTTTACTGTGCCTGCAGGGTTTCCATGGGATAGTTTGCATACAGTTGTCAACATCCTTTCATACTGACCAAACACTGTAATATCGTATAGTGTTCTGGTTCAGCACTTTCACTGTGGTGGACAGTATCCTGGGTTTCAGTCCTATCACTGCTTTAAATATTCATAGTGAGCACACCAGACTGGTTAAGGGTCAGTTGTGCACATATGACCATGTTGCATTTTGTTTGGATATGGACTACTTAAACCAGGCTTGTCCAACATTGGTAGTGTATTCCACAATTTGGGTGGACATTGACAAACACTAGCAATGTGCCCTAGGCCATTTCTACTGCTAGTCAGAGAGTGTGTTTGTCCTTCAACACACATTGTAACTGGATTTTGACATGACATATTTCAAGGTTAGTATACTGTGCCTCTGTCTACCCGTGACATAACAGTGATATCCAGGGTAAACCTACCATCTCCCATCCACTCATCAAGATTCCTGTTGAGGAGAGTCAATGAGGGACTGTCTGGCTAACCTGTACTGGGAGTTTACTCAAGAGTGGAGGGAGCTTCTGGGTTATGGATCAATCACTACAGCATGTCCTATGTATGTCAGTGCTGGGGTTCAGGCCTTTCATGTGCATAGCTCACTGGCATTCAGATTGTACAAGGTGCAGCATGTTCATTGATTCCAGCTTGGACATGGCTTTATACATCAGGCACAGATTGCCTCTGGGCAGGCAGTATGGCACTGTGTGGAGCTGCAGTTTGTTTAATCAGGCAACACATGGCATCTGTTCGAGCTCTTTGATCCTCCTGGTGAGGTACTTTTGGGGTCTTTCCAGTTGCTGGAGGTGTCTGCTGAGGTACATTCCACAGGGGCCATTGTACTCAATTGTGAGGCTGATGAAGGATGACTGAAGAGGCACGATGACCTCCCCTGATCTAGATCTGACTACCTTCATGATTAGATGGGTATATGGTATGTTTCTGCAACCACTACAGCCACATGGTTGTCAAATGCAAGATATCTATTAAATTGTGTCCCCATGTCTTTTATTACTTCTCAAGTACTTAATGGGTTAACACCTATGTGGTAATTCATGGGCACTTACTGTTTATCCACAGGGGTTGACTATACACTCTTCTGCAATTAGCTTGATGACATGGCTCTGGCACCATTTGTCTGTTTCTATGTGGCCCTTTTGTAGGATGCTTGTGTCAGCTGGAGGGTCAGATATGGTGCCCAGTTTGTAGTCCTCTGCAAACTTGTTCAGACACAGTCCTTCCATGTGGGCCTGTACCTATGGGAAATATATACCAAACAAGGGAGGTCCCAGGACCGAGCCTTGTGGGATGCCAGTTGTAGCTGGTTTGTAGTCTGACATGGCTGCAGCATTTCTGACCATGTCAGTTCTGTCCTTGGGCTGGTTTGCAACCCATCTACTGACATAGGGGTTTATATTTAAGCTGGTGAGCTTATCTATAATGAACATGTGGGGTATTGTATGGAAGGCTTTTGCAAGGTCCAGATAGGCTGTGTGGACAACATTCCCCTCATCAATGGCCTTGATGACTGTTTCAAATGAGTCAAACATGTTTAAGGGGCAGGATCTGCCCTTAAGAAAGCCACGCTGGGTAGGGTCCAGTGTCTGTAGGTCCCCAATATCTTTATTTCTGAGGTCCATGATGATCCTTTCCATAGCTTTGCAGACCAAGCTTGTCAGGATTCTAGGGTGATAGTTTGCAGTATCCATTCAGGCGCCACCTTTGTGGAGAGGGACCACTGTTGCTGTAAACTGCTCTTTGGGTACATATCCTGTGGTAAGGCTGAAATTGAGCAGTAGTGTTATTTGGTGTTCCATTCTTCTTGGTGTTCATGTTGGACACAGCCCAGGACACCATCTCATACCATTGATGCTGCGTGTTTTCCTTTGAAGATGCTGGCTGTTACCTCAGCATCTGCAATGTCAGGGGGCCAGCACTCTGCTGGGATAGATATTTGGCATTTTAGGGGGGGGGGGGTTTGCACTGAACCTGTCAGGTTGGATGTTGGCAATGTGTGTGGGTTTGGTGTATTGTTTGTAATATTTGGTAATTCAGAGCATATCTGTGAATTCCCAACAAGGTTCCTACCATCAGTTAAGAAAGCCTTGTGATTATCCTTAGTGTCCTGTACAATTTGTATCTTCATAGGTTCATAGGTTCATACTAGGCTATCTGCCCTTGGGCATTTATAAGCCTAGCCAGAGTGTGTGTGGCTTTCGCCACCCCTTGCTCTGTGAATATTATGCCCATTTAGGGTTTACTTTACTGTGCCTCTGTCTAGACATGATACAGTGAAGACCCCCAGTGTAAATCTACGATCTCCCATCCACTTGGCAAGATTCCTGTTGAAGAGAGTCAGTGAGGGGCTCTGCCTAACATGGAGTGGGATTCTGTTCCAGAGTGTAGGGAGCCTCTGGGTTATGAATCTGTCCCTCCAGCACATCCTATTTATTTATGTGTTTAGGTTGACATCTCTCACTCTCGCGGCTCTGATGGATTTGGATTTTCTGAGGTGGAGCATGTCCATCAATTCTGTATTGGACATGGCCTTGTACATTGGACATACATCGCCTCTGAGTATGCAGTATGTGACTGCATACAGCTGGGGTGTCATCAGCCAGGCAGCATATGACAAATGTTTGACACCCTTTATCCTCTTGGTGAGGTTCTTTTGAGGTCTTTCTAACTGCTGCAGGTGTCGGGTAAGGCACATCCCAAATGGGGCATTGTACTCAATTATGGGCCTGATAAGAGAAGAGTATAGGGGCACAATGACCTCTCTTGATGTAGATGTGAATCCTTTCATGATAAGGTGGCCAATATAGAAGGTCTTCCTAGCCACGTTGGCAATGTGAGTGTCACATGAGTGGTTACTGTCCACTTGTGTCCCTAGGTCCCTGATTATTTCTTCCATACATAATGGATTACCATCTATGTGGTAATTTGTGAGTACCTTGTTTGGTATTTGGAGAGACATTCATACTCTCCAGTGTCTTCAGGAAGGCTGATTGGGGTTCCTGGGTTTGAGAGGGTGGTCTGTAGCATGCTACAAACTGTACAGCAGTTTTGCCTATGGTTAGTTGCACATGGATGGTCTCCGATGCTTCGTGCATTGTCAGTAACCTGGACGTGTGGGTATCTTTGCTCAATATGGATAATCCCCCTCCTTTTGTGGTTTGGTCCAGGTTTTGGGGCCGAAAAGCTTGATATGAGGTATAACCTGGTAGTGCTGGGGTGCTCTCAGCGTGCATCTTGAGGTTTAGACTTCTGGCATTGAGCAGCATTACCCTTATGTTTTTTCCACTTATGTTTTCTAGGGAGGTGGGCTTGTCTTTTCAGCCTTGCCTACAAAAGGCACTATGGAGGTGGCAAGAGCCTTAGCCAATATCCAGACGCCCAGGGGTGACAGGTGCAAGCCATCCCTGGCAAGGCAGGGTGGCTTGTCAAGCATGACATCCCAAGCAGACAGACATTAGATCCCCTTGGAATGACAGCAGTAATTGAGCCAATTGTTAAAGCTGATCATTCTGTGTTTGTACTGTGGCATCATTCTTGGTGAGGGTAGGATGCTGCTCATGGTCAGAGTCATACCGGCCTGGCCTGCATAATCGGAGAGCTCCTCTATGTCTCTTTTCATGTAGTCCAGGGAGGTACGTCTCGGGTCATTCACACCAGCATGGACAATGACTGAGTCATATTTGTACTTGCTTTGGAGTGACCTGCGTTTTTGTGTAATGTGGCGGATTGTAGCAGCCTACAGGCAGCTTACTGTACCCTTTCCCTTGTTCAGTCTGGTGAGCGGGACATCAGTGTGTCTGACTATGGAGTCACCTATTACAAGTGTATCAGGCATATTGTTTGTCCTTACAGGCTGTGACTGTTTGGCACACCGACTTTGTGTACTATGTGTTGCATGTGCTATGTTTAGGGGTAGTGGTTGCTTGGGTGTCTGCTTTGGAGGCCTCTGTTGATTTGGTGGTTTTTAATTAGAGGCTCCGGGTATGTTTTTTGTGTGTTTATGTCTTTGGTTTGCAGTTGTGATAGGTCTATGTGAGACTGGGTTTGTGGTGTGTGTGGTTACCTTCTCCTCCTGACTAGTTTAGACAGTACTGAGTTGAGAGAGCTCAGCCTCTAGTTTGGATAAATGGTTGCATCTCTCACATATATTTGTATTTCTTGGGGGGAGGAGGGGATTGTCTGTGTACATGGGGCAGGTGTAACATTGCCCAAGATTCACAGATTCAACTTGTTGTAGCTGGCCTTAGTGGATTTTATGAGTAGCCATATTTTATTGCCATAATACTGATCAGAGATTACTTCCCTTTTTGTGTTTGCTCTATCATGTAGTAGCTTCTTCATTCTCTTGCATGGTTTGGTAATGGCTGGGGTCCACCATGCCAGATGCCTGCGTGTATGGTATTGGGCCTTGGTTTTATTTGGGATTGCATAAACCATGCATTCCTGACAGTGTTCATATAATGCATTTATAAAGGGTTCTGAGGTGTGGCCCATATTTTCCACAGGCACAGGGCCTTTAATGGATTCCACATCAGTTTGGAGGAGTGCAACATTTCCTTTACACATGGTTTTCACTGTGGTTTTCTGGCCAGGGACTGTGGTCAGGATGTGAATATCCAGTGTGATTACTCTATGGTCTGATCTTACTAGTGAGGTATACACTTCTCATCTGGCCATAGAGTACCCATGTTGCTGATTATCACATCCAGTATGCTTACCCCTCTTGTGGGAGTGGTACGTTGTTCCTGAGCATTTTGGTTTATGGATTCTAGGAACATTTGGCCTAGGGTGTTGGAGCTGAAATAATGCTCCCAGTCTATGTTTGAGTATTTTCAGTCACCCAATATAATGTTGTTTGGAGAGCTTGATATTTCCATGTGTTCCAACGTAGGCCAAGTGCAGTTCCTGGCATTAGGAGGGTAGTCTGTAGCAGGCTACAAACTGGGAGGCAGTCTTAGCCACTGTTACTTGACCATGGATAGTCCATGCTGCTTCTTGTTGTGGTACCAACATGGGGGTGTGGTTATCCTTGACAGTTATTGCTAGTCATCCTCTTTTTGTAGTTTGTTCCATGATTTGGGGCTGTAAAGCACAGTATGAGATGTAACCTGGTAGTGTTAGGGTGCTCGTGTGAGCCTTAACCCAGTTTTCTGTTACAGGACAGATATCAACAATCTCCATGCTGAGGGGAGTTTAGACTGCATGCATCTTGCAGTTTAGACTTCTGGCAATGGGTAGCATTACATCTAGGTTCTTATCCCTTGTGATACCTATGGAGGTGGGTTTGTGTTTTGAGCCTTACCTATTCAAGGCACAGTGGGGGTGACAAAAGCCTTTGCCTGTATCCTAAAGGCCAGGACTGATAGATGCATGCCATCCCTAGCAGGTAGAGCATCGTGTCTTGCTCAGCATGTCATCCCAGGCTGGCACGCATTGAATCCCCTTTGACTAACAGCAATACTTAAGCCAATTATTGTAATTGATCATCTCGTCTTCATATTGTGGCATCATGCTTGGTGAGGGTAGGATGTTAGTCAGGGTCATCAAGTTTGCATATACTACATGGTGTTACATTGCTTAACACATGGAAATCATGCCTCAGGTGGTGCTGCAGGGCTGTCTATGTTGGATGCACATACTACACTCCCTGTACATGTTTGATAGCAGGTTGTGTCAACTTAGGCATCCCTTTTACTATATGTGTGAGTCAGAGAGAGGCATCATTTCCAGGGTTCCTACTGAGCCAGTGTATGTGCTATGCATTGCCGCTTTGCCAAGGCCAAGGCATACTGGGCATGCCTCCTTCTGCCTACTGGGGCAGGCTCAGGTTGTTCCTCCTCTGAGTCACGCTCTGCCTGTGATTGGCTTGGCAATGGTGGGGGGCTGTTTGGCCCTGCCCTATGCTGGTCCTGCTGCAGCTGTTTTCACAGAATCATATTATGTAGCATAGCACATACCATGACAATTTGGGTACATGTAGTTAGTGAGTACTGCAAGGCTCCACCAGATGTGTCCAGGCACTGGAACCGTGACTTGAGCAGCCCAAACACATGCTCGATTACATTTCCTGTTTGTGCGTGTGCCTCATTATGGCGTTCTTGTTCGGGTGTGTGTGCATTTCTGATGGGTGTCATCAGCCATGGCTCCAGTGCATAGCCAGCATCCCCCACTAAGTGACCATGTGGGATATCCCCATTGGCAAATGTCTGGTACAGCTGCGTCAAATGCCAGATATGGGAATCATGGTAGCTTCCAGGGCAGCCAGCACACACATTCATTATTATGCCATGGGCATCACACACGACCTGGCAGTTGATGGAGGGGAAGCCCTTCTGGTTAATGTAGGCCCTACCCCGCTCACCGGCTGGTGCTTTGATGCGTATATGCGTGCAGTCTATTGCACCCCCTACCTCAGGGTATTCCGCTATTTGCTGGAAGAGACGCATATTGCTGGCCAATACCTCTCTGGAATTCGGGAAATATACATGATCACCGACATGTGCTGACATGGCATCCAGGAACTGGTGCAGTACCCTGGATGCTGATGCCTGTGATATCCCCATCATATCACCAGTTGGTCTCTGGAAGGTACCTGTTGCTAGTATTCTTAGGCCAACACATACATTGGTTTCCACTGGGATGGGTTCCTCTATGTTGGTTCTGTGTGTGAGACGTGGCCTGCACAGCTCATCAATTTGCTGCAGGAGGTCTCTGTCCACTCTATAGCGCTCCACTATCTCCAGCTCATGTAACCCCTGGTAGGTGACCCTGGGCCTGTACACTCTTCTCTGTCTCCTCACTGTGGGTTGTCCGGCAGCATTTGCATAGTCACCACCCTCAGCAAGTTGCATATGTCTCCTTATAACAGCTATGGCAGCCCCTAGCATTTTTGGTCTGAGTGAAGCTTTTTCAGTTTTCACTTCTAATAGCTTACTCCTCTGTTGCAGTGTCTCTTGAGAGAAACATTCTGCACTGTTGTTTGCAGAGTTTTAAGTGCTGGGCTGGGCTACTGTTCTGCCTGTGTAATTGCCTTCTTCTGATTGTTTTCACCTGCTAGCTCTGCCAGTATTCCCTGCTAGCTTCCTACTATTTCCCATGCTTCCTTTTTCCCTTCTGTTTCCTCAGGGGAGAGTGATGTGCATACCAGCGAAAACACGCTCACAGTGGCCAACGCGCGCACACATGCTTAGACGGACTAGAATCTGCTTATTTGGGTTAAAACGCATGCATACCAGTGCAAACAAGCTTACAGATGTTTAAACAGGCTCCTACATGCTTATTCTGCCTTAAATGCGCGCACTCACGCTTAACCGTACGCACTCTAGCTTACTCGTGCCTACCAGCACGCACACACGCGCATGCACGCCCTGCAAGAAACTTTGGTGTTATCCATAGTGTACACCTTCCATTTCTTGACTTTCCCATGCCTACTTGTTGACACTCATCTTTCCATGATGTGTGACTGACAGCTTTCACATGCCACTGTGCTCCAATGAGCTGCATTCCTTTCATACATTCCCCACTGTGATGTCACCTATCTCCTACTCTGTTACTCCCCCTTATCCTACTCCTACACTGCACGGAATGTGCTAATTTCCTATGTAACAGTACGATTCACTATCCTACCACTCTTTTACATAGGATTGCCTACTAATGCTTAGTTACATGTCTTACACTCCGCTTCCCCCCCTTAGCAACCCCTACTCAGTGACCATGTTGTTTTAGCCTGCTATTCCCTTCCGTTGTAAATTCATGCTTTGCATAAACCCACATTTGTGGGTTTCATTTTTTTATTTTTCTGTATTTTTATAGCGCAGCCCGTTTGCGCTGCGCTGCGCTACGTTTTAAAAAAATATATATTTTATGTTTGCATCAGGGTACATTGCCAGTGGTCACATATTTGGCCATCGGCATGCTGCCTGGGACATTTGCAACGTTTATTTGGAGCTGACAAGGCTCCATTGTATTATTTTCAGAACGGTACTGTTATCAACTGAGTACATTTCTGCAGATAACACGGCTCTTACACGGGCAGGTTTCTGCTTCCTGGATCACGAAATTATCTCATTTGCATGCCTTTCGGCTGCAAGTAAGGTAATTAGCATATCCACACCCTGTCCATGTAGGAGCTGTTTTAGGTGCTCTCTTACATGCACATTCAGGCTGTTCCTGGATCGCGATGGCTGCATGGAGTCTTGCATTACTCTTAGACTCCATGCAAGCCATCGTGAATCCTGCCGATTGTTGACACATTGACTAAGCTATGTAACATGATTACAGACTATAGAGGAGGATCTAGTCAGGTTTTGAACAAGACCAGTGAGTTTTAAAGTATAGCTTGAGGTTTTTTTTAACTAAGAGAGGGTTCAAGAGAAAGATCAGCATGAAGAGAGTTTCAAGTTTTGCCAATAGATTTAGCAAACAGAGAGTCCCCAGCAGAGTTGTTGATTTTGGATGTTTGAACCAGTAGTTTATTAGAAGAGCGAAGTGACCTCAGGATGCTATAAGGGGTGATGATAGGTTTGAGTGCAGGCATATTATCAGGGTGGTAGAAAACTTTATGAGCAATTATAAGCTGGTTGGACTGAAGTAGGCTAGGCCTTTCTAGCCACCTCAGAAGATTTAGGGTGTGACAGTGGTGGGTCTTATAGGCCATGCCTGTTGAAAATCTAGCAATATGGTTATAATAGCTGGAGAGTTTGCTAAGAGCAGATTTGTTCAAATTAGTGAGTAAAGGGGAGTCATAGAGAAGAGTAGAGAGTAGATGGGAATGACCAGTAGCAGTCCTAGCAAATGGAGTAAGGTAAGGTTTGATCTTATAGAGGGAGCCACGTTTTTTGTTAATGGTTTTGATAGTTTGATTGACATGGATATCAAATTTGAGGGTGTTATTTATTGTGATGCCTAAGAGTTTAGATTGCGCATCTGGGGAGATAATGGTACCATTATTAGATTTTTATGGTAAAGTGTACTGAGGAAGACTTACAAGTGGGGGAGAAAAGAAGCAACTTTGTTTTGTTAGGGTTTAATATCAGCCGATGGTTAGAGAGGCAGTTTTCAACTATATTGAAAGCATTCTGGGTTAATGTCATTTAGATCTGTCAGGGAGGTGACTGAACAAATCAAGGTGGAGTCATCTGCATATTGGATACAGGTAGCATTTGGGATGACAGTATGAAGTTCATTAATAAAGAGAGAGAAAAGAAGGGGTCCTAGTATGGAGCCCTGGGAGATACCTAGGGTGATGGGTAGATGGGTTGATAGTTTGTCCTGCCATAGGATGGCTTGTTGTCTACCACGCAGGTAAGATTGGAACCATTGAAGCGCATGGCTATTTAGTGAGAATGCCTTAAGGGTGTGCATGAGTATTTGGTGGTTGACCATGTCAAAGGCCTTGGAGAGATCTAAAAAGAGGGCTGAGGAAAGCTTGTTAGTATTTTGGTTATGGCTTATGGTGTTAGAGAAGGAGAGACAGGTTGAGGTGGTACTGTGGTGTGGCCTAAAACAGTGCTGAGAGTTAGCCAACAGTTTATTATGGGTAAGATAATCCATAAGTTGTTTATGGACACACCTCTCCATAATTTTAGCCAATGGTGACAGAATAGCTATAGGTCTAAAGTTTGACAGTTTGAAGGATTTGCCTCCTTTATGGAGTGGTATTACAGGAGATATTTTCCAAATGGAGGGGATGGTGGCTTCAGATAAGGTTCTGTTGATTATGATGGAGATGGGGTATGCTATGGCATCTGCTGCTTTTTGCAGATACTCTGGTGGGAGAAGATCAGCTGCTAGAGTAGTTGGTTTTAATTTCTTAATTAGAGATCTGATAAGTGATGTAGAAACAGACTGAAAGCTAAAGGAGAGTGAGGTATTGGCTGTGGCAGAATTTGGGTTGGAGCAGCTGGGTACCAGTTGGCTGGCTAGGGATTGGATAGTCTCTGTGAAAAATTATTGAAGGTATTTGTAATATCCTCTGGGGATTTATGGTTGGAAGCTGATGGGATAGAAGTAGAGTGAAGAGTTGTCAATATCTGAGTTGATGTAGTGGGTCTTTTGTGGCATATCATTTGTACCATGCTTTATTTCTAGCTATGATTTTAGATTTGGTTTCTTTTGAGAGCCATGGGGCAGTTTTTGTTTTGGTTCTAATGGAGCGAGCAGGAGCGTGAGAATCATGAATAGTAAAGAATATGGAATTAAATTATGCTACTGCATCGTCCAGTGAAAGGTGCTTTAGGATTGACCAATTGCAAACTTTAAGTTAATTTTGAAAATTGGTAGAGTTGAAGTTCTTATTATTTCTGATGGTTTTAAAGGTGGCCTGGTGGGGTTTGTCCTCCTTGTGCGTGATAATGTATGTAAGTAAGTGGTCACTTAGGTCATCAGGTAGGGTCCCTGACTTGTACATATAGGGGTGTCTGTTGATAAGTATCCAATCTAGGATACTATCTTTGTTATTGGGTTTGCCTATCCTGATGGGAGAGGATATGAGCTGCCTAAAACCGTGTAGATTGACATGGGTTGCAGGAGATTCCGAGGAACAGGTGTTCCAATCAATGTTAAATCTCCAAGCACCATAGTTTCTTGGGGGTAGGTACTGTATAACCAGTGGAGGATGTCCTCTGGGGTGTTTGTATTTATACCCTGGGGAATGTAAATTCAGACAATGTTTATGCATTTGTTATTGTTAATCTGTAGTTTGGTAATAAGAATTTCTGCATTACTAAACTGGGGTGGTTGCAGGGAGACCATAGTAACATCTATTGCATTTTTTATAGAGTAGAGCTACCCCACCACCCTTCCTAGTAGTATGATCTAATCTAAGTATGTTGTACCCTTGTGGTATTATCTCATTGTCTTTAGTTGCCGGTTTTAGCCAGGTCTCCATAAGAAATAATACATCGGGGGAGTAAACTGCTAAGAGGGCATGCAGATTATGGATCTTTTTGTTTATACTTCTGATATTTAGTTGGCAGGTCAGAAGAGAATTGTTGGCCTATTAGTCTAGTCAGTGTTATGTTAGAAGGCATATTAGTTTGGGAACTGGAATCAGCATGTGGGGATGGGCCAGGGTTTGGATGGATATCTCCATCCATTGTCAGGCTGTAATGTAAGCTAACTTATGAGTTTCATAATTTTGTTTATAGATTTTTGGTAATGTTTAGTTTTGGGGCTGATATACGTGGGTCTAATAGGGTGGTAGTTTTTAGGAATGGTGGAGTCAGGTATATGGGGAATTATGAAATGGTCAGTATTGTTTGACATTGATGTAGTGATAGTTTGGGATTTTTGGTAGTGGACACCTAGGTAGGGCTGATTTTCATAGGTGCTGAGGAGATATGGAATGAGTAACACAGGTAACAGCAAAAATAGCAGCAGTATTTTAAGGGATAACATAGTGCCTGGCTGGACATTATGTTGGAACTGTATTTGGAGCAGGAGTAAATTAAGAAGACTAGGAAGATTAGCGGCCGGTAAGGGGGTGGTTTGATCTAGGAGGTTATCTTTGATAAGTCATATTGGAGGGGATATGGTTTTTAGAGCTTTAAATTTAGAACCACTGAGGGTGGGTGAAATTTGGGGGCATGGTGGGGCACAGAGAAAGCCCAAGCACAGCGAGGGCGAGTGGAGCGGGGCTAAACCAAACCATGAGGTACCTGATTTCTGTGCATGCAGGGTAAGTAATTGTAAATTGTTATATTGTATTTCACTAGTTTTATACTGCAGATGTTATATTTTATTTCCCTAGTTTTATACTGCAGATTGACAGTACACCCTTGGGGAGGTAAAGAAGATTACATTTGCCACTAGTAGCTCTTTAACTAGCAACCAAATGATTAGCTAAAAACAACACTAAGAGATTCCTGAGGTCTAATGGCTTACCAGTGAGCAGAATTCAACTACTGGTGAGCACTTGTGTCCTGATGGGCAACTAGTAATTTAAAGATGTCTCCATAGACAGCAGGAATCTAATATACACTTAGTATTGGGAGTAGAGGTAGCAAAAAGGGTGTGAACCAGGTGCAATGCAAAGAAATCAGCCAAACCAGAGAGGCAAGCAGTGTAAAACTATGAGTGAAGGCCTCAGAGGGGTTGAGTAGTAATATAAACTGTACTTGTAAAGTGAAGGAGAGAAGAGACAGCAAAGTTTATTAAGGTTGGGAGTATGTCTTCACATTGATTTGCCAATATCCAGTTTATGCCCAGATTTGAGTAGGGAGATACATTATCAATGAAGTGGGATGTATAGAGATGCAAATAAACAGTTGGGGCTCAAGTGATACAAAACTAAGGCAACAGCACTAGAAGGGCTACTAGAGGGTTAAGTTTTAATCACAGAGAATAGTACGGACTTGAATGAAGTGTAAACTGTCTAGTGGGCAGTTAGGATTACTACACAAGCTGGGGGGAGACACAAGGCTCAAACAGTCAGTGTTATTAGCACACTGAGAACTATTAAGTAACACAGCTAATGTTAAATATTCACTATTATAACACATACATGTAGAATGCCTGGGTGGACTGACCCTGCTCTTCAGGCTCAAAGGGTATATCCTTGGTTTTGTTTTGCACTACTGATTTCTTCCTAGACTGTATAGGTGGGGTGGTAGCCGTGGACTGCAGAGTTGCCCAAGTGTGCTGTGAAGAGAGAAAAAGAGAGGGTAAAGCTAGTAGAATGAGACAAAGATAGGTTAAAGGATGTAATGCGGAGATAGGAGGGTGTTAAAAGATACAGGTCTAAAGATAGAGTGGAGAGAGCAGGAGAGAAACAATAGATAGCAGGAGAACAGATGCTACTGCATCAGTTTGAGAGTATTTCAACAGCTAACACATCACAGTGCCATAACTTTACATAAGTATGCTTGCAGAATGTAATAATGGTAAAGTTTTTACTAATAGAAGTGTTAAGTTTACTTTTTGTCACTGCACTATGAAACCTGTAAAATCTGATATTTTCGTGGAAAGGAAAGCGATCCAGAGGTTGCAGGCCTCAGGGAATGTGTTTATATTACTTGGATCCCAAAGTAATTGTAAGCATAAAGCAAAAGGACAGTAAAATATTTTGGTAATTTTTGAGATTATACCCCTTTTAAATTGTGGATGGAACAATGGACATCTGTTCAGCAAGCAGAATACAACAGTGGCCTGGAATACTTGTGGGTTTTTTATTAAACTTACTGTAAGAATCAAGAATTTGAAATACAACTATTTTTTTCATATGCCAAACAGTGTAGATAGCATGCCCAAGATTGATGAAGCTAAAATTTGATGGTTATATTCACCTTGGTAGTGCACTGAAACCCTTAAGTGTAAAATAACATTCATAGGTGTTTTTGATATGAATACCATGTGGTTCATGCTTGCAAGTATCATAATGAAATCTCAAAGATGTGTTAACATATGTTATTTTATATATAGGTAGTGGATGCCATTCATTTAGAGGGGTTCCTTACATAGTTTTACATTTTGCATTGTGCTCTTCTTGCATTGTGGGTGTCATCTTAATTTTGTTTCATTACATCAAGTATAATAAAGGCCTATGATATTTTTATTGAGTTGTAATTACATTAGAAGTATAAATCTTGTATCCTGGAAAAAAGCTGTGGTGGCTGTAATTCCTAATGATGATAAAGACCCTTCAGATTCAGATTCATATAGCCCATTTCAATTTTAATCCATGATTCCTGCCATATAAACTTTTTATACCTCTTCCTGCCATGAAACCTATTATACCTGTTCCTCCTGTGAAACCTTTTATACCTGTTCCAGCCATGTTTCTTATTCTCAAGTTTTTATTTGCCATTATGTCTATAATGGCTAAAGGAATGGTAAAGGTGATGCTAAAATTGACAGATATGGATTAATGTTGTTTTATGGAGGGGAGACAAATATTTGACAACATTAATAGAACAATGATGATCTCGAAAGAAGCAGAATGTAAGAAAATACTGCTGCTGTTAGTGGGACTTGAAGCAGAAAAAGCATTTGACAGAGTAAGCTGAGATTTTTTTTGAGAAGAGCAATGAAAGCATTTGCATTTCTTGATTCAATAATATGGTTAATCAGAAAGATATATGAGGAATCCGAGGCAAAAATAAAAGTGGGAGGGTTCCTCTCTGATAAGCTGTGTCTGAACAGAGGAACCAGGCAGAGGTGTCCTCGTTCCCCTTTGCCATTTGCATTATACTTTCAACCATTGGTGTACAAAATAAGGGACTCAAAAAATTCAAATGTATAATTGGTATGGAGTTCAAGAAAAGCTGGCTTTATTTGCAGATGATATTATTTTGTACCCAGTGTAACCAAAATGCACATCTCAGTGTTGTGAAACATTCTAAAACAGTTCCATTTTTTGGGGATACACAATTAATAAAGATAAAACAAATACTTTAGCTATCAACTCTGTCCCACACACAAATTGGTTCAGTACTACCCATATTTATTGTGACATGATAAAATTAAGTGTTTAGGAATATGGATTGAAAAGGATTCTTTTATGGCAACTAATGGTATGTGGGAAGAGACTAAACAAAAGATGATACAAAAACTGAGAAACTGGATAAAGACAATAAGATACAAGCAGAAAAAAGGTTTCTGTCCATTTAGTTTTATACACAGCTCAGGCATATTTTTTATCAACCATAAGAGAATTTGTGGATAGTAATCAATAAAGAGTTGAAGGATTTTACCTGGGATGTAAAAACAGCTAGAGTCAAGTGGAATAAGTTGATCCTCCTGACAGAACAACAAGGTTTAGGATTACCTAATTTGAAAGAATATTTTAGAGCTACACATTTAAGGTTCTTATACATAACAGAAGCAGAATGCTACAAGTCAAAGTGAAAGGGGTGATGATAAAACAGGAGGGTAATTCCAGAAATAAGGAAATAGTTGGATTTTGGATGCAAATCCTTAAGGAAAATAACAACAGCCATACAGAATAGTATATTCATAAAGTAGAAAACATATACTAAGAACTGATCCAACATGGGAATGGAGAAAGGAGATTATGTTGATAGGGATAACTGCAATTACAGGTACTTTGAATAGGGAATATTGGGCTTGAATTTACTAGAAGAAGCTGGCAAAGGAAACAAGGTATTGGGAACAAATAATTGGATAAGGAAAAGTAAATAGAATGGGAAGAGGCCAAGAACACATTTGGATTGCAGGCTACGGATTGCCTTCCTTATCAGGGATTGATATGAGAGTATAGAAAAGGAGAAAGAGACAGGAGATTCCTAAATGAATGATCTGCTCTTGTTGAGGGTTTAATTGAATTTAGAAGAGGAGCTGCTGTTAAAAAGGATAATTAGTAGGGCATATCAAATATTTTACAATAGGTATAAGATTCTATCAGAGGAGGTCAGAAAAGATTGGGAAGAGAGATTAGGTAAGCAATTCATAAGGCAACAATGGGAGGACTTATGTATGCTTCTTAAATATGGAATAAAATCTAGAAGAGTTAGGATTTTTGCCTAGAAGTGTTTACATAGATACTTACGTACCTCAAGCAGACTCCAAAGAGTTTTTCTTCAGGTGGATGACTAATGTTGTAGGTGTCATTGGGAAGAAAGATGTACCTGTTCTCAGAGTGTAATGAGTTGGCAGACTTTAAAAATGACCTATGTAGTACTCTGTCAGAAATACTGGGTAAGCAAATGAGTGAACTAAAGAAATTATTTTTTGAGCTGGAATACAAAATCTGAATTGCTTCAAAAGACAAAGGCCTTGTAAAGTTTAATTTTGGTGGCTGCCACAAAAGCAGTTTAAAAAATGGAAATCAAAGTTTAAGCCCACTGTACTTGAAGTTGTAAATATTGTAGAGATAAAAAAAAAAAAAAACAAGTGAGATCTTTAGAAAATGGTAGTAGTAAATTGCATAAAAAATGAAAATTCTGGGAACAATACATACAGAAAAATGCTTGGGAGGAGGAATGATGTTTAAGTGAAGGAAGGAATTGAACAATTTATGCAGTGTTACTTTAATTATATGGTATAGAATAATATATGTGATGTATAGTGTTTTTAAATGTGAAGTTGTCATTATGGTTTCATTACTTTTATAACAATTTAAGTTTTCCTATGTCACAAGTGATAACTCAATAAGGTGATTAAAAGTATAAATCTTGCATGTTTTACTATAAAGTTATACAATGTGCATGTGGGTGCCACCATCTCTCTCTCTCTCTCTCTCTCTTTCTACATACACACACACACACACACACACACACACACACACACACACACACACACACACACACAAACACACCAAAGATAGCAAAGAGCAAATAAAATTGTATATAAATTGTACATGTTTTTGTAGACGAAACCGATGCTGTTAAGGCTTGAAAGTTTTTTAATGATGCCTAAAAGGAAAACTTACATATGACCTTTTATATAAGCAGCCAATTTTTTGGTTCACAGTAGTTTACTGCTACAATGTTATACTTTGCATTCTAATTAATTTCCATTGCGGGTGTTTGGTTAAATGTGTACTCAAAATATAAGCACAGCATGATCTTGAATATATTGGTTATTTGGTGATATAACTTTTAAAATAGACAGTTATTAATAAGTCAATGGAAATCAGGAAGCAAAAATACTGTGTAAAGATCAATGCTTATAAATGCAGAAACAAATCAGTTAGGTCAGGCATGCTATCAACAAGTAGCAGAAAAATGTAATCAACCCCACAGTATAGAAAAAAAAACATTTTCCAGTGGTCATGGACTTGAGAATAGAATGTGCTACACTATGTGACAATCAATATAAATCATTTCTACAATAAATACTGTGGCAGAAGTGAATCAGTGTTGTTTTTTTTTTTATTTCAGCAGTGTCCATGGTTAATACCAATAGTCCAGTAATTCAGCACTGGTGTAAATTGTGGAAATCTGGCATTCATATACTTAGGAAATGAAGAATCAGTGTTGGCTGAGAAGTAGTTATTGTAAATGTTATATGATGGGAAATGTTTTATGTTTATGATGTTATAATATACCTATATTGATAAAAATACTTGCACTTTGTCAGTATGTGTAGCTGTCATTCAGACAACTCTCATTTCCACTCTAAAAAAATAAACAGCAAGCAATTTATGTGCATGAGTAACTTGCTCATTGCATAGCTCTGTTCTATAGACTTTAGTTTTTCTATATTTGTGTGGCAGTATATACATGCATATATTATATATATAGTACTGTTTTCAAAAGACAGACTGCAGTGGGGGTGCTGCAGTAGCATTGTCCGCTCACAGTAAGACGTTGTCCTGTTTGATTCTCAGCTAGAGTGTCTTCTGTGTGGAGACGTGTGAATGGGCATACCTTCATTGAAGGTTGTGCGTCAGGGCCGGCAACTCGCACGTAAAAATCTACTGCCAATCATTAGCAGACCGGAGTTCCGCTGTGGTGACCCCTAACTGGGAAAAGCCGAAAGATACAACAACAACAACTGTTTTCAAGAGACAAAATGCTAGCAAAAATAAGCAGAATGAAGTTGCATTGAAGTTAAAAAGAATGAGTGTTGTATTGCTGTGAGTGCATGTGTGTGTGTGTGTGTGTGTGTGTGTGTGTGTGTGTGTGTGTGTGTGTGTGTGTGTGTCCATGTGCATGCATGTTGTGCATGTATAAGTGTCTGCACATACACCTATGAGGCATACATTTGAACATGTTTTCTAGTACATAATGCAAAATCAAATCCATGACTTCAGTGACACTGACAGGTGAACCCTGGGCAGAAAACAAAATATTAGTAAAATGCACAGTTTAAAACAAATGTACCTATAAGAAAAATAATGAGGTAGATCTAAGAAAATGATTATATGAGATATTAGACTGTGAGCAGTATTTGTGTTTAGTGGTAATTATGCATTGTGTTTGTTTGAGACAACACCATACCACAAAAATAAAGGAGCCAATTCAAGAACTATAAAAACAAATGAGGCAATCCCACACAATGGCCAAGGTCAGTTATAAATTTAATAAAAAGTTTGTAAATCACTAAATGAGTGCTTTCGTCTTATTAGAGAAACTTCATCAGATAAGTTTACACAAAAAAACTCAGTTTATGTAGATTTGCTGTAATAATTAACATATGTCATTCATTAATCAGCAACTATTTAACCCTTTACTAACTAAAACATACAAAAAAAATCTAGTTAAAAATCATTATTCAGACTCCTTGGTACTTAAAAACATTCTATTTAGCACTTGCACCTTATAAAATTGCATTATTAATAAAAAAAAATATATATATATATATATATATATATATATATATATATATATGGTCTACTTTATTCCTGTGAAAGCCGAATCAGTCGAATACAATTCATGCAACACATAACGAGCAAAATGCGAGTACGTCAAATGCACTAAACTGCGAAAGTGGAAATATCGAATTCGCATAGCTGGCCCATCTGCGGAATAGCTCTGTAACGTAAGTGTGTGATAGTTACAGATATTAGGGTTAGGGTGTGGGTTAAGATAAGTGCATAGATAGGTAAGGTATGTAAGGTTTAGTGTAGGGTTTTGTTAAGTGTATGTGTGTGTGGAATATTTAATTTGTTTGGGTATAGCTCAGTAGGGTAAGTGTGCGGTAGTTACGGACCTTACGGTTAGGGAGGGGTTAAGGATAGTGCATAGATAGTTGTGTATGTAGGGTTTAGTGTAGGGTTAGAAGTAGGGTTTTGTTGCTTTACTTTAGGGTTAGAAGTAGGGTTTTGGTTAGTGCTTGTATGTGTTGTTTTTTACTGTGTTTCGGTAGGAAGCATGTTGCAGGCAGTGAGGTTCACCAGCTATAAGAGATCGAGATTTCGAATTTTGCAGTTTAGTGCGTTCGACATATTCACATTTTGCTCATTATGGTTTGCAGGAGATGTATTCAACTGATTCGGCTTTTGAGGGAATAAAGTAGACACACACACACACACACACACACACACACACACACACACACACACACATATATATATATATATATATATATATATATATATATATATATATTATACTAAAGCAGATCTCTCCTTTAATACATGCATTGGTTTTGTAAATTTCCTTTTGGCATTCTTTGTTAAATTTATAACCGACCTCGGCTGTTGTGTGGGATTGCTTCATTTGTTTTTATAGTTCTTTGATTTGTTTGAGACTAGGTAGAATCACAAGTAATTACCTAATAATAGCAAATTTGTCTATTATTCATGCTATGTTTAATTATGCTGCAAATCTAATACTACAGTTTATGCAATGTATAATTTCTTTTACGGTCAAAGATAGGATGGTTTTATAGTTTTGAGTGTACTGTAGATGACGCACATGAGAATAGTTGAAGAAAGGTGGTAGTTGAATATGGAGTGCTTTATGAGTATGTTAGCAATGGTCTAATGAAAGGGATAGTGAAAATGGGCCCAGCAATGTTGTGTGGTTGAATTTACTTTAATATGATGAACATAGCCTGTTGTGAAAGTAGGAAGAGTGCTTGTAAGTGACTACCATCTTGTTATAAGGATTCTAAGGACTATGTACACTGTGACTCTAGCAGAGTGATAAGGGGCATCTTAATTAAAATTTTAGATGCTTTTACTTGCTCTTGTTCACTGAAGTTAGGCAATAAGAAAAACAGCTCCATGATAACTACAGTTCAGGAATGCAATGATTTATGTCAGAAAGATTCACATTTGCAAGTTTTAGTCTATTTGCTCTACTTAAACTTTAGAAGTTGCATGTTATTTTTGTTTGACAGACAACATATTTGCAGCATTTATAAAACTAGTTCTCCAGTTGTGAAGGGTATAAACATCACAGTATACTGTAGCTATCACAAACCTGTTTAATACAATATATTATGATATAACAGAGATTTCAGTTATTCTCCTCCTAATGTGTGTTTTTACTCTATTTCTCTATCCACAATTTGCATATATAACTAAAAATTATGGTAATTATGTATTTATTTTGTGGCAGCCTTTGCACGATACTAATAAAAATGTCAGTTCATGTGAAATGGCACAAGGCAAGTCATCCAAATCAAAATTAAGTTATCACACAGCCCACTTTTTTATTATAAAATTTCATCTAATAATGAACAACAGTGCACTGTGCTGCCAATCTACCACTTGTATTCGCACTGCTTCATTACTTCAGCCTTGTCTACAAAGAGGTTTCCTTTTCATAAATCTGGAATTACAGACAGGGAAGCTCTCGAAAGAAGTTATCAAAAGACATTCCTTATTTAAGTTTTTTTTTTAATTTATACATGTGAACGTTTAAATTTAATTCACATTAATAGAAAGACGTAATAGTAGCCCATAAGATAGTAGAAGAACCTTTAAAGAATTAAAGAATACAGTAGATTTAGAGTCTAATTTATGTTAAGAAAGACTGAAATATGTTAAAATTTAATATTCGTCAGCAGATATGTTTGGTGGTTGGATTGATAAAGCAAAAAAATACCATATTTCCAAATAAACATTTAGTGGCACCTACGTCAAAGCAGTATTAAATGTTTTAAAATAGATCATTAGAGCGGATGGCACAGCAAGCTTCATGAAAACTGATATACTTTATAAGTCATTTAGCTGCTGCACTGGAATGCTTTTCTTGCAGCAGTATTATTTTGTAATTTCTTTGCTAACCAGGACAAGTGAAATGGTCTGTTTTAGACTATTTTCAGACACAGGCCACAAGAATGATAGTAAATACAGCATACTAGCACACCTGTTCAACCATCACATTTCTGGAAAGTAGGAAGAAATGGGAATATAAAAAGAAAAGTAAAACGTGCAGTTAAGGTATAAGATATAAACTCACATAAGCATAAACACAGACAAATGCTAAAAAACAGAAACCTAAACCCTAACTTCTGAAATACTGTGTTGTCAATACAATGCCACTCCCCCCCAATGTTACACAGCAGAATATCAATTTTGTTGTTTAAAACAGCATACTGGTCTTCATAGTCTTCAAAGCCTGCATGGATGTTTTTCTAATTTCCACATAATATAAACCGAAGTTGCTGTATGCGTATAGGGTTTGCATTAGTTGACATGCTAATGTATATCTCTCAACGTCTAGAGGATTCTAACTTCCACATAATATAAACCGAAGTTGCTGTATGCGTATAGGGTTTGCATTAGTTGACATGCTAATGTATATCTCTCAACCTCTAGAGGACATAATCAGGTGCATCTAATCAGGGATATCTGGTTATAATCAGGAACAGATAATTAGCATATATCATGCATACTCATGAATAAGATGGTCCGTTATTGAGGCAAACAGAGCACAGTTAAGTTTTACTTTTGCTTACTACAGTACCTTATACACAAATTTATAATAGCACATATGTTACTGCCCTGTACATTCCATGACCTTAAAAACAGAAACCAAAATCACAGAACACTTTACGAAAATGCTGTGCAACATAATACTGTTTTCTTTCTATTCAGAACGGTTATCATTTTTCCTGTTTCAACAAATATTTCAATAAAAAAGAAAGGAATTTTTGCTATCTTGTGAATTCACAGATGAAAAAAAATGAAACTTGCACTATTTATATGTCTGTATTTATCTGGATCCCTGAATAAACCTGCCAGTGTAGTATTAATATGCATAAGTGGAACCTCTGTATCTCTACCTGTACAGCTAAACAATAGTATTAAACCCAGCACTCTTCATTCATAACTTGGACAAACTACCTGGGATAAAGAAACATGTTTGACAGCAAGATTTCAAAAATAGTGCTTCCCAGTTCCCTCAGAGTTAGTATTACACAAGCTCAATAGCATTCTATGAGACATAAAATTTACAGTTTCAAGTTAATTCATCCTTGCTGGTAAGATGCTATGTTTCAAGTTAATTCATCCTTGCTGGTAAGATGCTATGTTTCATCACAGCTCATACAGCAGCAGTGGAAATATTCACAAAATTAAAAGGAAAAAATGTACAAAATATAATGGTATAAATGATTAAAAGTAGCAAGATGCTGTAGGTAGCAGAAATATTGCTATATTCCCAATAAGTCTCACACACCTACAATGCTGGTTATGCTGGATAACTGTATACTTTTCATCTTATGTAGCAAATCATAAAATGTTTTTGCCTTCTGACTAACCACTGGTTCATTGGTTGGGGTTTTACTTTTAGGTTTATAGGTTCTTAGGTGTGTACTAGGCTGATATGCACTGGAGCCTTTATAAGCATAGACATGAAACCCAAATGTGACCCACAAACTTGATTTATATAGGGGTGATTTACTAAATGCCTCTGTCCATCAGAGAAATAGCACCAGACCAGGGGTGAATTTCTGATTAATGCAAAACCACACAAGAAAACAGCAAAAAATATCCAAAATGACACAGGAACTGCAAACAGAATCCACTTTTATTCCAAACTTTAGCGCCTCGACCAAGCAGTCTTCAAGAAGTATAAAAAACATTATCCAAGCATTCCCCTTAAATACCCATCAAGCAAAGGTAATAATTCAATTATAAAAATCAACTACATACAATTATATAATTAAATAAAACTTTATGAATTTCTGATTACCCATCTATTGGTCTACGTTGTGCTTAAAAAAGGATAGCTAGGAACTCTGTTTCACGGGGATGGGGAGCCTGTTCCAGAGAATGGGAATTCTCTTTGAAACATATTTGTCTCTCCAACATGTCCTATTTATGTCACAAGCAAAATTTAGTTATTTTAATGTAGTTTTTCTGATGCTCTTTATTTTGCAGATGTGCAACAGACTCATCAAAACAGAGCCCAGGGATGCCTTTTATGCTAGGCAAGGATCACCTCTCAGAAGTCTGTAAGATACCAAGTAAAGAGTCAGGGCTTTGAGGCAATCAGCATATGACACTGTGTTTACTCCATGTATTCTTTTTGTAAGAAACCTTGGTGGATGTTCCAGTTGTCACATGCGTCTGGTCAGGTATGTACTTAAGGGAAATTATACTCTAAAATAGGGCTGATGAGGCCCAAGTACAGTGGTATGATGACCTCTCTGGACCAGGATGCTATGCCCTTGCTTATAAGTTGAGCAAACATGGAAGGGTTTCCTTACCACCTTTGACACATATTAGTCAAAGTTTATGTTACTGTCTACATGAGTTCCCATATCCCTGACTAGGGCTGTTTTATTGATGACATAGTTATCCAGGGTGGTCAGCTCCCAAAAGGAAGTATAATGCATTTCTTGGCATTGAGTTTTAAGCCATGGCTTTGGCACCAAGCATTTGTTTGTCAGACCTTAAGGAAGGGTTATCCTCTATTGGGGAATTCAATGACTACTCCCAGGTTGCAATGATCTATGAACTTAGTTAGCCAGAGGACTTTGACATTGGCTTTGACATCCAAGAAGTAGATGTCAAAAAGGAGTGAGTTTAGCAAGAGCCTCTTTGTGGAGGTGGCCTTACCATTTCTAACTTTCTGGGTCCTATCAGTGAACCAACTAGCTATCCAGTCTGCTATAAAGGGGTTTAGACCTAGTTTCAAAAATTTGTTGACAATGCTTTAGCCAGATCTAAGAAGGCATTATGCACCATTTTCCCTTCATCCATTGCGTTAGTGACATTTTCAAAAAAGTCCACCAGATTCAGTAATCATGGCCTTCCTTTGACAAAGCCAAACTAGGATGGATCCAGTGTCTGGAGGTCTCCCATGTCTTTTTTGATTATTTCCATGATAATTCTTTCCATGGCTTTCCAAATAAGACCAGTCAGGCTAAGGGGTCTATAGTTTCCGGTATATGTCGATGGTCCTCCTTTATGAAAGAGGTTGACCATCACAATCCTCCATTCATGTGGTGCAAAGCCTGTTTTAAGACTTTAGTTAAATAATGAGTCCAGGGGTCCTAATAAGTCATATTTTACACTGTTCACAAGGCATACTGGGATGTTTTCAGAAACCATTGAGGACATGATCTTAACTTTAGTGAGTGAAACCAGTACATGTCCCATAGTTATACTTGAAGGAGTTATGTTTGAGGGTATTTTTGGGGGGTGGTTAGGGGGAAGAGTGGGGTAAACTTGGCACTGAATTTGTCCACTAACGGGTTCACTATATAATAAGGCTCGGAGGATGTGCACCATTAACTACCAGTTAAGCACATTGATGTGTACTGCCCTTGAGGTTTCAGATATAGCTAAAGAAGGCCTTATTGTTATTTTTCATTTAATGTCAAAGTTAGATTTGTTTGACCTACTTAGATCTCTCAGTTTTTTTATTTTATTTTATTTTATTTTACATTTGTTGACCGGGCTAGTCCAGCTGGATAATTTCCATTTTCAGTGGAGGCCCGGGGAGAAAAGCTCCACAATTAAAACAAGGTTAAACATTTAAGCAACAATGCATACATTTTAGTATAGTAGAAAATACAGCGAAAAAAAAAACAGGTAAGAAACAAATAGCCTAAGCTATATATTCATATTTTTTTTTTTTTTTTTTAGAACAGTACAGTAATTTAGTCATTTGAAATAGCAGGGAAAGATAGTGATTTTTACGTAGGGAGGTATGGCTGAAGAGCGAAGAAGTCATTTAGTCTGGCTTGGTACAGGAGCAGAGCCAGAAGTTGTTAAGATGTAATAGAAGTTGCTTTTTGAAAAGTTGAAAGGAGTCTAGTGAGGTAATGTGGGGCGAGGTTATTCCATATTTTCCCTATGGAGTTTGAAAATAGACAGTTACCTGCTGAATTTGTAATTCTAGTTGTGGTGACTTGTATCTTTTCGGCAGATCACAACTGTTTCAAGTTTTTGTAGGGAGTAAGGAGGTTACTGAGAGCTGGTGTTTTTGTTGGTTGATAAAGAATGTTATGTGTAATTAAGAGTTGTTGATAGATAAGCTTGTTAGGTAGTTCTAACCATTGTAATTGTTTTAAGTTATTACAATGGTGAGTTCTGTACTGGGATGCTGTGGCAAAACGGGCTATATTATGATAGGATGTAGTTAGTTTTTTCAGGTTACCTTCAGAGAGATTGGTGTAAATAGAGGAAGCATACAGTAGGGTGGAGATAAGATGTGATTGAGCTAAGGTGGTCCGTGCTTCTGGAGTAAGGAAGGGTTTTATTCTGTACAGTGAACCTATCTTTTTATTTACTGCTTTTATAGTGTTATTGATATGACAATCATAGTTAAGATTATTATCAATAGTAACACCAAGCAGTTTGGTAGTAGAGTCTGGGGAGATAAGAGAATTGTCAGCTGCAGTAATAGTAAAATTTAGTTGAGGAGATTTGTGGGTAGGTGAGAATAGTAATAGTTTTGTTTTCTTGGAGTTGAGAAGGAGACATCTTTTGAGAACCATTGTTCAACGGTTGAAAAGGTAGATTGTGTGAGTGACTGGAGTTCAGATTGGGTGGGAGCTGTACAGATGATGGTAGAATCATCTGCATATTGTATGCAGGTAGTGTTATGGATAGATGATTGAAGATCATTAATAAAGATAGAGAATAAGAGTGGGCCTAATATTGATCCTTGAGGTACTCCTAAGGAGATAGGTAGTAGAGCGGATAGAGAATTTTTCCAGAGTACTGCTTGTTGTCGGTTTTCAAGGTAGGATGAGAACCACATTAAGGAGGAAAATCCAAGGCAAGTGAGTTTAGTATGTGTAGGAGAAGTTTATGGTTGACCATGTCGAAGGCTTTTGACAGGTCTAGGAAAAGAGAAGCAGTTAGTTTGTTATTATTACGGTTACAGTTTATTGTGTTAGTAAAGGAAAGTAGTGCAGTGGTTGTACTATGTGAGGGTCTAAATCCATGTTGAGTGTTTGCTAGTAGGTTATTTTGAAGGAGATGGTTAAGTAGTTGTTTGTGTATACATTTTTCCATGATTTTAGCTAGTGGAGATAATAGTGCTATTGGTAGTTAGAGAGGTCAGTGGATTTGCCTCCTTTATGTAAGGGTATGATGTGTGATATCTTCCAGATTGCTGGAAAATCACTTTCTTTTATGGATCTGTTTATTAGGATCGAAACAGGGTAGGCTATAGCTTTTGCTGCTAGCTGAAGGAATTCAGCAGGAAGCTTATCTGCTGAGGGGGTAGTGGGTTTAAGTTTTTGTAAGAGAGATTGTATGTAGGAGGTGGGTATGGGTTGAAGTTGAAGGGAAGGAATGACGTTGTTGGTGTTACTTAAGATCAGTTGGGAAGCATCAGGGGATAAATGGCTTGCTAGTGTTTGTATGGAAGTAGTAAAGAAGCTATTGAAGTTATTGGCTATTAAAGAGGGATTATCAGGGTCTAGATTCTGTGGGTTAGGTGTTACTATTTTACCTGGGGTAAGTAGATGATTGATAGTAGACAAGAATCTTTTTGGTTCTTTTTTTGTGGATTGCTGAAGTTCTACATAGTAGTTCTTTTTGTCTGAAATAATAGCATTTTTGGTTTTATTTCTCAGCTCTCTAAAGGTTTGATAGTCTGTTGGGTTTCTAGAGGAGCGCCATTTCTTCCAAGATTTATTTTTAAGCCTGATCTTTTGTTTAGTATTAGAGGTAAGCCAGGGTGCTGTTCTGGTCTTTATTCTAATGGTACGACTTGGGGCATGGTGGTTTAGGATTGTAAGGAATGCTGAGTTGCTTATTTAGTCTGATGATAACATTTTTATCTTTACGGGAATTAGCCTTCCTGTTTTTTGCTATATATATAAATATATATATATATATATATATATATATATATATATATATATATATATATATATATATATATATGTGTGTGTGTGTGTGTGTGTGTGTGCATTTGTCTCTGTGTGTGTGTGTGTGTGTGTGTGTATGTGTGTGTTTGTGTGTGTGTGTATATATTTTTTTCCTTTTGTTGTATATCCTGTTAAATTTGGGATTTCATGGGGGAAGAGAGGTTGTCTGGGTCTAGTCCTGGCCTCTGGCCTTACTTCTGTTAGGTATAGCAGCCTGTATACAGTCATGACATGGTTGTACAGAGTATCTGTGAGCAATTCAGCATAGACTTTTTATTTCTTAAATCAAACACAAGCCTGTCCTAGATTTCTGTTAAATATTTCCTTATAGCATAACAGCACTTCCCAAGTACGCTTCCGCTATAGCTTTTCATTTTTCCTCAGAAAGAAATGTAGTAACCATTTATCCATTGGATATATTCATAGTACACAAGTGAAAGCTGCTGCAATTGCAAGCCAAAATTAATTGTCAAATGTGGAGAACGTACAAGATTTTACAAGTACTGGAAGAAGAATTCTAACAAATCAGGGTCTACCTCCACCTTTTGAAGGGCTTCTAGAAGAAAAGAAATCATACACACATTTGGGGATTTTGCTTGACTACTACCTCACTTTCTTTTCAAATATTGACAGGCTAAGACACGTTTCAAACCACTAGCTGCAGTGAACTTGTGTTTTGTAAGGTATAACATATAGCAGGGCATACGTTTAATGCATCTGTGCATACTTAAGACTTTACTGGGAAATGGACCCAGATAATAAATAATTAAATCTTATAAAGCAAATGTACTCTCAGATCATGAGGTGAAAATGCAGCCTACACTCTCAGTAGAATGCCACTTCATCTTTCAAATCTTTTGCCCACAGAAATCAATGGCTATTTCAACTCAAATACATTGTAATCCCTCTTATTTATAAATTAAAAACTAAATTAAATTATAAACCATTATTACTAATACAAAACAACAAGCCTACTAAAAAAAAATCTCAGATTAAATCTTATAAAGCAAATGTTTGCATAAATAATGCCTAAGATACAAAACATCACAACAGAACAACTCATAAAGTGACCAATTATTTTTCTACACCAAAATGCCCAACTCCCTCTGTAGAACAAGGACCAAAGTACAGAGAGCAATTCCTATCTACATTCTCAGAAATAAGGCATCTTGGCTGTGCAGAATACTAATGTACCCTGGAAATGCAGACTATTTCAGACTCTCTGAACCAGTTTTTTGCTGCAGATGTACTCTGTGTATTACCCTGTGATGTAATATACACTATTTCTCTTTCACTTTACCCATCAAGGGGATGATGGCTTTATTTATTAAACTCTACCTGAAAGCAGAAGTGGAAATGTAAATGGAAGATCATATGCACATTACCTTTAACTACTTACTTGGTGTAGAACTGACTACATTACATAAGTATAGAGCTAGAAGAAATTCCAGATGACGTTAATTAATACAGCTTACTGCAACAGGACTAGCCACATAAGCTGTTAAACCCTGTGTGGACATGGGGCAATGGGGGCCAGACATATCTCTTAACTCTCCAGATTTTCATAGAATGTCCAGATTTTTACCTCATATTTTTGGCTTGTTTCTCATAAAATCTCTGGTTTTCTGGCAAATCACTGGGATTATCTGAGAACTGATGCCACTTAATAATCTTAATAATGACATATATTTGAGTTTCTGATGTCATATTTTTCAGAAAAATGCATGCTAAGACAAATCCTGTTATTCTATCAACTTTCTAATTGTTTAAAAACAATACAAGAACAATATTTAAAATCTGTCCCTATTTTTGGGCCTTTGTCCTTCCCATTATATCTGGCTTTGGCCAGATTTCTTGCACTAAGAGGTTGAGAGGTATGGGGCTAGGCCAGAGTAAATGTTGTCTCAAGGGGGACCAAAAAATTAAGCAAAAAAAAAAAAAAGATGCATATAAATAGGTGAATGCTGTTAGCAAGCCATAACCCCAGTGGGATAAACTAAACATTTTGACATCCAATATATGTTCATGGTAATGTTCCATACTCTCAATACTTTTCCTTTAAGGGAGAAATCACAACCTTCATAGATAAGTTCACTTTTTTGTACTTATATTAATTAGTATAAACACA
This sequence comes from Protopterus annectens, assembly GCF_019279795.1. Classification (NCBI taxonomy): domain Eukaryota; kingdom Metazoa; phylum Chordata; order Ceratodontiformes; family Protopteridae; genus Protopterus; species Protopterus annectens. The sequence continues at coordinate 1,889,125,655 of NC_056726.1, forward strand.
CTGGTATATGACTATACAGAAATTAGTAGCTTGATCATGCTTACTAAAAGGAATGCAGATGACATTAGTCATTGGCTTTTTTTCATTAAAGTCTCGTTCTTAGCTGCAGAACGCATATTACATTATGCAGCTAGATATGAGATTTTAATAAACAAGTCCACATGGCAATGTATGCTGCTGAGAATGAGATGTTAATGAAGCAACCCAATGGACAATGGCTTTTATATTCCCTTACTTCAGCTTGTAGGCTGCCAAAGTAGACAAGAGTTAAACAAAAACAGAATTGGAGAGAAACCTAGAAATACATCAGCACCCTGGAAACAATTCATGGCAGCAGTGCAGCAAACTAGAATGAAAAAGAATGCAATTAAATATCTTGCACTTACAATTTCATACATTGGTCAGGGAAATATGTAATATGTATAATGTAATTGGTTAATGTAAACAACAGACTGAAAAATTAATGAGAGACTCGTTTTTAATGTCGACAACACACAATCAATCTGGACATGCAAAGCAATCTCTTCTCTTAAAAAGGTAAAAGAAAAAAAAAAGAAAAAAAATCCCAAAGCAAGTATGTTTAAGGCACAAGGAGACTCTTCCTTGAAAAACTGCAGAAACAAACACTCTTGTGGTACATGTCAGGGTGCCCTGGCTGCTTCCATGTGTCAGCCATTACTTGTGCGTGGGCCGAACCACACTGTATTAGAATCAGGAGAATGTATGTATGCATCATGCACGCAGTGCTTTCTGTTGTTCACCTGCATGGACAGTGGTTTCCTTTACAGGGCACTTTCACTACAGGCTTTATCTACCATAAACTTGGATATTACAGAAGTATAAAGTATGATAAAGTGAGAGTCATCGGCCAGGACCATATGATAACCACAGGTTTTTATAGGTAACACACTTTGCTACCATTGACAGATTTATCATATTTGTAATTATGTTATCTTCTCTGTAAAACAACAAAATGCACAGAGGAAACGCAGTGCAGGCTCCAGATAAAAAGATTTTATTACGATGCAACTCGCTGTTATTCTAACAGTAAATTGTCCAGAAAGTGTAACAAAATGGAACAAAATAATTACTTCTTAAATTAAAAACTTTCAGATTTTAAAAACATGTTAAGCGCTTTCACCTACGCTATGTTGGCTTCCTCAGAACTTCCTTCTGGACAATTTACTGTTAGAATAACAGTGAGTTGCATCGTAATAAAATCTTTTTATCTGGAGCCTGCACTGCATTTCCTATGTGCATTTCATTGTTTTACAGAGAACATAGCGTGGTTGTAGGACTCAGCGTAATATATATTTGTAATTATGCTTGTAACTATAATAATTATGTATGTTTATTATAGTTATTACAGGATGATGCATTTATAAATATCAGTAGTTAGGATTCTTGAACTTTTCTTCATTGTAAAGCATAGCTTCAATTGCACAAAGTTGAACTGCATATAGATGCTCTGTCTTGTGCAGGATAAAGAAATTAAAATCACCCCATTTAAAATCTATTCTCCAGGAAATAAAAAAAAAAACAGTGATAACAATTGCATTACATATAGCAAAACTGAAGCAAATAAATTATTAGTGCCAGTGCAGCAGAACAAAACCATTTTAAGGTGTATTGTATTATTCCCTATTATCCTACTACTTTTGTTCTGCCAGACATCTGGTTGCCAATTTAGCACACAGGACTAAAGCTAGGAATTTTAATGAAAGTCATCCTTATATAATGTACTTGGTAACATCAGTCTTTGAATGTTGTATGCTCCTGTGCAAATCACTTAAGCAGGCAGTGCTCCCAGATCACTTCTAAAGTAATAGATTTGCATGGCTAACAAATACCTTAATTTAGTCATGAACGAAACCTCTGGCATAGCTGGTGTGCATGCTTCCATGGCTGTGGAATGGAGCTAAAATGTGAAATTAGAATACTACTGCTTGCAGAATGTGAACAAATGGCGATAATGGTAGCATAGCGCCTTCAGTAGGATAATGTTTGTTATAGCCATCTTGAAACTCCGTCACCATTTCATCTTGAATATGCTGCGGTATCCAGCTGAAGATGAAGCATGGTGCCCCCTACTCATTATCTTCTAATTCCCTTCAGTCTCATACGGGATGCTCAGTACCATGGGTGGGGGGGGGGGCTAAAGTGGCGCATTGTCTCCCTGAATAAGCCCCTACTCTGCAAAGGGTGATTGAATTAATCTATGGGATTACAGTTATTAACATCTTCTTGCCTCTGATGGCTATACTGTACCTACAAATTGTGTCCCTGAACTTGTCTGAAACATAATTCATGACTGAATTGAACTCAGTACCTTTTAAAAGCTTCACATACCTGCCATTTAATACTTTCTTTTCCTTGGCATTTAGCTACAGTACAACACAACATTTTTTTTCTACAAAATAAATATCTTACTCAAATATATTAATATACTTATTTAAAAAAAAATCTTATTATAAAGCACTTTGTAATATATGTGTTACATGCTGAATCAAGTGCAGGATTAACAATGCTGCCACAGGGTTGAACAACAGTCTATAATAATGTTTTCTATATAGGGAAATCTTTATCAGCACACATAGAAATAAATATATCAGATATACATTGCAAATCTCATTATATCTTCTTAATACACTGTGTGACCAGCAGATACAGAGATACATAGATTTTTTTTGCCTTTTAAAATATGTATTAGTTGTTGCGTGTTCATTTCTCAAAAATATGCCTGCCAGTACTGATATGATACAATCTGCACCAATATTAGCAGACGGGGTTCCTAGTCATTGTTGAAGGCTACTGCTTGATGTTATCCCAGTTCTCTGTTAAGTAAAAAGTGAAATACCAGCATTTATCATGTTTTTGTTATATATTTGCTGTTTTTTTTAGGGGTGCAGATGTTATAGCTGTTATGTGAACAAAAATAATTAAAAAAAAAGCAAAGTATCAAAAAATTTTTGTTAGATGACATTGGCAATGCAAGGAGATGTATTGCAAGAATATTATTTGTAGATAATGAATAAATTTTTATCACACATCTTAAAAACACAAAGTTATGTATCCTGCTTTAATTAGTGTTTTGCTGTTATATACAACTTCTAAAATTAGATATACCCCGGGATACATGAAGCTCGGCGCAAGGCCGGCGTTAGGCTTGCGCCAACCGTGCGGCGTGCAGATGTCACAGTAGCACCATATGCATATTAATGAAGGCACGCTGCCGCCACATCCACCATCCACGTGCATAGGAAATGAGCGCAAGTGCATGGGGCATGTCAAAGCGCTGCACAGAGGCGTGGAAATGTCTGTTTACGTGCAACCTAAAATGCTGAATATTACAGTCTGCCTGCAATAGTAATCACATCTGTCAGTGTCCATGGATACTGAAATGTATGCAAAGCATGCAAGACAGTTCTTGCGAACACAAAATTAAGAAGCAAACACAAATGCACGTAGTCGAATATCGAGTCCCCATCACTCAAACAAATGACATTTAAAACCATGTGCCCATATTCTAATGCAGTGTTGATAGTTATACCAAGTGGAAGCAGAACGCATCATGTTAGCTCGCCGCCAATAGCTAAGTCTAGCCCAATGGTCAGGGTTACCACCTGTCCCACATTGTGAGGGACAGTACCCATCTGGGAGAAGAGATGGCTTTGCATGTCCAGATTGATTGTCATGAAAGATAAGTATTTGCGTGTACCTATGTGTGTGATGTACAGCATGTGGAAGGTGAAAAATGCTAGAGTAGTCCTCACAACCATACAGGTACCGGAGATATGTAGTGTATGCAATGTGTTCCCTTGACAGTGCCATGAGCCATCAACCAGAGAAGGGATGGATGGAGTGTGTGGAATATGGGTGTGGGGGGGGATGGGTAATGTAATAATCTGCAAAGGCGAGACTGTGTTGGATACACAATAGGTGAACCGGAGGTGTATGAGGGAGCAGTGGGTGAATCAGAAAGAAACACAAAGAACAAACATACACATCCACAATACAACCTGACAGGCCATACTGTAGAACACAATCACACAAACATATGAATATTAAAATGTGCGATACACATGTACAGAAACGTCACTGGCACATACCCACATAATGGTCTGGACGGAACTGAGCCATTCAACTACAACACAACTGGATGCATACTTGAATACCCATCATCCCTCTACAGCACACA
>NC_056726.1:1889134852-1889189852 GCF_019279795.1 Protopterus annectens
TATGTTCAGACCGGGCATATGTAAGTGGGAGGTCCAATCAACTAATGTCTACCTCCCACAACACCCAGGCTAGGCCGGTGAGACATACAGACATGCAAGAAAGGTAAATACACCGCTGCTTTCCAGACCACCGGCAGGAAAGTACCAGTGGGAGAGATTTGCAAGGTCTACACTTTAAACATGGATCACGGGGTCCCTTGTGGGAAGCCAAAAATTTCTCTTGTAGGCAAACCTGTAATGATTGATGCGACCAGGATGTAGCCGTACATGGAACAGTAGGTTGTGCAAGTCTGATAACAAATGGCTTGACAAAAACGTATGACATGTGTCCCGAGATGGGGAGAGTGGGCAGTGTGTAGGGGTGTGTTCATACCCCAGCTGCACTCACAGTATGAGTCATGAGTGCTGTAGAGGGGTGTCAGGTAGGTCAATCATGGGTATACAATAATGGGCTTAAGTTTGCAATTGTTGGTTGGCAGAGATGTATTAGGCCCGCCCAGTGGAAGTAATTAATATTTCTATGTGGGCACTGCAGATGCTCATACCTCCCAAACCTGAAGAGCATATCTACTGGATAGTCCGTAAACCATTGGGGGAACACATAGGGAATATATCCGTGCCCTGTACCCAATTATCATGGACGTCCGTGATTACAAATCAGAATCTAGCACAGTCCTAACTAAACCCTTCCAGAACTAGTAATATTAGGTGGACAGGTAGCAGAATACACGTAATGACTAATGACAATATGTATGACTCATAAATAGCATGCACCTCAACAAATGTTAAGGAATACATATGCCCTGTGACTGTCAATGTGTCAGGTTAATAGAACCAATCATCTAAATGTGCCCCTGAGGGTTTTATGCAGTGTCCCTGATACAGTGTTCATTCTCCCCCATTCATATGTGAGGTCTGCTAGTGATGGAAATCGCATATTCCACCGACCACCTTAGGTAGATGATAGCATAATAGTTTGGGGTTGCTACCTGTTTGCCTTTGTGAGGGACACTCCCCTCTGGGCAGTTGTGTCCTGCAAAATAAATGTTGTTATGGCACATGGCCTGTGATTTCAGGCAAAGAATCTATATATTGTCTGTAGTGGTTGCATAAAACGATTTTGTTGTATCTGAAACACCTAGATGTTATAGGAAACAGTATTAGCAACTATAATGCTACAAGAATAACCTTTATTTATGCAAACCGGTGAAGTAGTCAATTTTCTACTTGCTGTGGGTATGTGTTGCCTTGCCAAATCTGACATCTCTACATATAGGTCCTATTCGGCTGCCACCTTTCCAAATCGCCAAAGTGGGACCTGCTCTGTAGAAATGTCAGACATACCTGGTCAGAACATTCCTACAGCCGTGCATAGTACAGAAATATACGTATTAGCACAAATCAAAGCTTAGTCTAGCAGCAGTCAAGTTGCTTATGCTACTTCACATAACATATAGAAGTGTCATTTATACAATAACTGGTACATGCAACTATTAGAGAAACATAGAATATAATATTGTCCTGTAATCAGGACATTTGCTATGCCTAGATTGTTCTTGCATGTCACATATGCCTAATGAGGGACTGTCTGATGCAAAGTGGGAAAGGTGTTTATCCTAAAGTCTCTCCTAAAGTCTCACTTCGGCCAATTTAAAAGGTGGAAAACCTGCAATAGGTATGTGGTAGCATGACCCGACAGACAGATGTGGTTCCTAAAACACATTTACTTGTCTGCATTACAGAGTATCAGTTCCCATGTATCAGCCAGATGGGAGCAGATTGTATGAGGAACATGCATATAATATGATTATGTCACTGGACAGGCCACCGATTCCGTACAGTCAAACGCCATGCCATCGCCTAATGGTAAGCCATACCCAATACTGTAATCATGTAGTCCAATGTAATAGGCATCACAAGGGATCGTGCCCACCCAGCGTGAGTGACAAATGCAAGCACCAATGTCGGTGCACGTGCAAGTGAGGGAGCGAGTGGGTGTAAGCGTGTTTGGCTACTAGTGTGCGAGTATTGCACTGTTAAAGAAATGTGGAATCTAAACAAGTATAAGAAGCTGTAACCAGAGGTCAGCAGTGCTTAACACCATGCAAACCCATGCAGAACTGCTCCCAACTGCTGCAATGTGCCTTACCCACTCCGTATCCAATGGCCTTGTTCTGGCCGCAAACAAAGAACCGTCCTTTGCAAGTGTTGGTAGCAACACCCTGCACACACAGCTAATCTGAATTACCAATACACCATGGCATATATACAGACAATAGACAGTACCACACACATACCATACAGCACAGTTATCCAACAGTATAGCAATGTACTGGCAGATATGTCCGGACCACTGGTGTTTGCAGACCTGGCCGTCTTGTGTTTAAGTGTGTGAGCATGCCCAGTATGACTGTTACGCATGTTGTCGACTGACATTACCATCATACTTTCATGTGTTTGAGCATGCCCAGTATGGTCAACTGGATCACATGTTTTGCATGTCCAGGTAGTCAGTACTGTGGTGCTGACCCCTGTGTTGTACACTGACAGGTGTCATGCTGTATCTGCAGGGTATCCATCGGTCATGTTGCATTGACTGTTGCTACATTTCTGCACAGCATGGGGGTCATGCAACTGTATCCACATTCCTACACAGCACCGGGGGGGGGGGGGCGCACATGACTGTTACATGTGTATGTTGGAAGGTGGGCACAGCTTTTGCTAATACTGTACTGGTATGTCAGGTACTCCATTTCAGTGTGTGGACCTACCTAATGTGCTGGCTAGAGGCATACCAGTGTACTTCAGATCCTAGCTTTAATTACCAACATATTGGTTTCAGACATCCTAGCCTTCACAACCTACATCCAACTGCCTGGCCTGCTGTAGTCTGTCTGTGTGTGTCTGTGGGGGGGGGGGGGTCTTCCATTGGGTATATCCAAAGGCCATTGTACAGCATTTGTCTATATTGGTCTACACCTGTCCAGCTGTTTGAGTCTTGTGTGGGCTGTATGGACACACATGATGTTCAGCCCATAACCTGCGGTGGGTTAGGACACCCTGTGTACTACTGGCTACTATTGTGACCCCAGTATGTGCTACAGATGTCATGGTGCCACTATGGACATGTACTGTCCGCTGCCCTAACATTCGGCCACCAGATTCCATTGCATGCTCACATCCATACCATAGCTACAGGTAAAAACACATTCTAATACAACTGCCAATTGGTAGGTTGATTGACTTACCTTGAGGGTGTGCCAGACCTGAGGATGGTGCTGGAGGGCTGCCTATGTCGGATGCACACAGTGCACTTCCTATACATGACTGAGCACAGGTAGTGTCATGTTTGGCATCCCTTTTACTGTCTGTGTGAGTCAGAAAGGGTGAAATTCCCTGGGTACCTAATGTGCCAGTGCATATGCTATGCATTGCCTCTTTGCCAAGGGCAGGTCATACTGGGCATGCCTCCTTTCGCCTACTGGGTCCAGCTCAGGTAGTTCCTCCTCCGAGTCACACTGTGCCTGTACAGGCCTTGGCATTGGTGGGTGGCTGTATGGCCCTGCCCCATGCTGTTCCTGCTGCAACTGTTTCCGCAGGATCATATTGTGTAGCATAGCACATACCATAAAAATTTGGGTGCATGTAGCTGGTGAATACTGCAAGGCTCCACCAGATGTGTCCAGACACCAGAACCATGACCTGAGCATCCCAAACACATGCTCAATTATATTTCTTGCCTGTGCGTGTGCCTCATTATGGCATAGTTGTTCAGGTGTGTGTGCATTGCTGATGGGTGTCATCAGCCACGGCTCCAGTGGTTACCCAGCATCCCCCACTAGGTGACTTTAGGGGATGTCCATATTGGCAAAGGTGTGGTACAGCTGTGTCAGATGCCATATATTGGAATCGTCATGGCTTCCAGGGCAGCCAGCACACACATTCAGTATAATGCCCTGTGCATCACATACGACCTGGCAGTTGAAGGAGGGGATGCCCCTGCAGTTAATGTAGGCCCTACCCCACTCAGCGGGTGGTGCTTTGATGCATATGTGCGTGCAGGCTATAGCACCCACTACCCCAGGGTAGTCTGCCATTTGGTGGAAGAGACACACATTGCTGGTCAACACCTCACGTGTGTTGAGGACACATACATGCTCAATGGTGTGTGGTGACATGGCATCTAGGAACTGGTGCAATGCTCTGAATGCAGATGCCTGTGAGATCCCCATGATATCCCCAGTTGTGCTTTGGGAGGTACCTGTGGCTAGTATACCTAGGCCTACACATACCTTGGTATCCACTGGGATGGGTTTCCCTCGGCCTGTTCGATGTGTCAGGTGTGACCGGCACAGCTCAACAATCTGCTGTAGGAGGTCTCTGTCCACCCCATAGCGCTCCACTATCTCCAGCTCATGTAGCCCCTGGTAGGTTACACTGGGTCTGTAAAGTCTTCTCTGTCTCCTCACTGAGGGTTGTTCAGCAGCATTCACATCCCAATTGTTACACACCCATGTACACTGTTGTAGAAATCTGTACATACTGCAATGTAGAAAGCAAGACATAGGTAGGGGTGGTGTGTGTATCACACACATGTGAGCTATCTGTATGTGCATGGCATAGGTGCATTCTATTGTGGACTCCACAGTGTGTGTATGTATGTATGTATGTATGGCTGTCTGGTCCATGGAGTGAGGATATATGCTACCATAGTGAACCGATAGGACATCTAACCCCTCCAGGTGATGCAATCTACTACCCTGTTGATGCCGTCAGTCTTAGGCATTACTGACTACCTGTACATGTTCATTCTCTGTGTCACGTCATGTGGGTGCACTGTACTGTAATGGTGATTACCACATAGGCAGGGGTCCTCACATCAACACTATCAAGTGTGTGTGTGTGTGTGTGTGTGTGTGTGTGTGTGTGTTACAGTGTTGTTGACCCCGTGAGTGTGGGCGTGTTAGTGTGTCTGAATACATGTGTGCGAACACTTGTATGTGTGTATGTGTGTGTGTGTGTGTGTGTGTGTGTGTGTGTGTGTGTGTGTGTGTGTGTGTGTGTGTGTGTGTGTGTTCTCATCCTGTAATGTGAATGTGTATTACTGCTACACAGTGAGGCCTCATGCTATCAACTGGCCTCTACCCTTGACATCAGATAGACCGCTATGTAAACTCCCCGCACCATGTAACTGTACCTGTGATGTCACCCAGTATTTTAAGTCACATCTCTAGCCACTGTAGCTTAGTACACAGCTTACATGCTCCTGGATCAGTAGATGTGAAGACATCTTTGGAATGTCAGCCTTTCTAACAGTGAGGTTGAAGCTACGTATAGCATGCTGGTATTGCCATACATGCCTGTGAGCAGTGCACATTTACACATGGGAAACTGCAAACACTGGTACTCAACGGCACATGCAATTAGACCTGAAGGAGGGAAGCAGGGCATCATTACCAACATGCTGTTACTGTTGTTACCAAGACACATACTGTGAAAAGAAAACAATGCATTCTAAACCTGTATTACATGGTATGTCTGCTGCATGTCAACAGTACACAACAATTGTAATATACACTTATCTCCCTATTCTGTTCACCCTGTGCATCAGACCATGTGAGCATGTCCCTGCACCGATGGTGTGGATGACAGGGATGTGACACAGGCATCATCGTATGCATAGGTTGATAATGTTTGCCAGGGGCCTAGGCTGCACCAGTGGATGGCATCATGTGTGTGGGTCAGGGCCTGTGATCTAATTGGCCATGTGTGGTTGTTATGCATGTGAGTGTTGCGGTGCCCTACAGATGTTTCTGCTGTGTGCGTGTATGTCTGCACACAGTTCTGCCATGTGTCCGGCCTACACAGGGGTATTATTGACAGCTCCAGACTGTACAGACCATGATTTACAGCTCACGGTGTCCGGCCACGGCCACGTGACGTGCCTTCCAGGGGTGCACGGGCATTACCAGGCAGAGGTACAGATTGGGTACTGTCCGATGACACATGGTCCACTGGAACCATGTCCCCATTGGGACCAACCAGGGCCATGTCCACATGGCCTGCTGTGTCCTGATGTGGACAGCACAGCACCAGCTGCACTGTTGCTGCTACTGCCACTATGGGAGCAGGCATGTGAGGTAGCTCGTTCACGTAGACCTGCACCAGGTGATGTAGCTGGCCTACGTCCATGTGCCCTACGCCTCACTCCTACCAGATGTTCCAGCACAGACAGCTCACGATCATGGATTGTCATGCCACTGTCAAGGATTCCAACCATATCACCCAATCATCTGTCCAAAACCTCTGCAATCTGCTGTTGAGCATTTGCCAATGCCTGGATGTTGTCATTTAAAGAACAGACAGCAGCCCTCTGAAGCCTCTGCCTTTCTCTGTTCTGCCTTTCAGCATGTGCCTGCGCTGCCATTACAGTCTAAAACATGCGTCTGGTGACACCAGCTGCTGCTCTCTGTCCTGTAGGTCCTCCTGCGAGCAGCACTGGCCACATGCCTGTGTGGCACATCTGCAGTCATTTAACTGACACCATGGTGTGAATACACACCTTCCGTAGCCACCACACATTCATGTTCCAAGCTACCACACGCTAACTGTCCTTCCTCTATGGCCACTGGTGATGGGGTATGTGTTGGCATGAGAACTGTGTGTGGGGATGAGGGGGATATAGGTGGAATGGCAACCAATGGCACAGATTCAGCCCCTGACAACCCTGCCTGTGCCTCAAGCATATGTTCATCATCACTGCTAGAGTCTGTGGGGACACTAACATCAGATGAACTACAGGAGGATAACGCACCTACATCACCTGTGAAGGCAAACAAAGACTCTACATTACAATACAGACACACACACACACACACACACACACACACACACACACACACACACACACACACACACCATGCATGTGATTTGACAGAAGGCATGCAACATGCATGTGATACAGCAGACGGCATGCAGCTCAGACAATAATAGTGGTAGTTATCATACATCCCTAGGTTGCACACAACAGCAAGCATGTGTCATAGAAGAAGCCATGCATTTCACACAAACATCGTAGTAAGCATGCATCCCTGTGTTACACCATGTGGACCAGCACAGGTTAACAGTACACATGGCTGATGTGAAGCATATGACCTTGACATTAACATGTAGTATGACATGTAATCTGCTGAGGTGTGCATTGACATGCATACATGTTTGATGCAATGGTGTCCTGACACATGTACAGCGGTGTAATGGTGTCACATTGCAGTGTTGTCTGTATGCCCTACAGATAGAATGCACTTTTAGCAGATGTGCATAACCATTGAAGGGTATTATGAGTTGTCTCTATTGCTATACAGTGTGGATTACACACACAGTGCATAGCCATGACTGTGTGCATACACAATACATACATACTGTGGATTTTGACCCACATCACTGAGGTGTATACACACTAAACCATGATGTGTCATGTGTGACAGGTCACCAAAGGACATACGGATGACACCCCTGCACATCTGCTAACATATCTTAGCTGTCTGGCAATCATGCCCACACATGGCAGACTTGTCAATACACCATGTCCCACATGACATTTGTGTACCACACACACGAGGTGCATGGCTGACAGTGATGTCCAACAGCAGCAAGGGAAATGTACTGTATCTGTGGCCTGATGTGGTTGTCTGTGTATATGTGGATGTTGTACTGGTGACTACTGCCATGCTGTGACACAGTCATGATGTTCAACACATTTTATGTGGTCGAATTAAGTGACTGACACCTCCACAAGCTGTGCACAGGCTTGTAGGATGTCCAGTGTTCCACATCTGCAATATAACCATTCAACAAAGGCTATAGTTGGACCATGTGTAGCCAATGTACAACAGGGTGTACACACAAACACATCACATCTACTGTGTGTTGCTACATGTCTCTGGCTACTCCTCCATGGCCATGTGTGAACATGTGTTGGTCAAATGGTTGTGATGGCCATCTATCTCACATGTCTGTGTTGTCCCATATGACATACACCCATAGATGTCAGATACTCCACTGTCCACAGGGTTATGCAGACAAAGGGTTGTACATTTGGTATGCGGGGTATGTTTTATGGGATAGTGAGACAATGTTGCAGCTGGACCACTACATGTCATGGACATGTCAGATGGCACATCACAATGTTGCACTCATTGCAGGGGCATATTCCACAATGGTGAATCCTGTGGGCTGCCCATACTTCAGCTCACTGTGTAGTACTGTTTGTGTACCCCACATGTGTAGTTCTGATGTATAGTACATATTCCTACATTGAACAACACCTCCACTGTTGTATGCACAGCTGTCCACACATCTAGCAATGACAGTTTCTGTGGTTTCATGTTGGTGTTTCATTTAGTTTGTAAGTATTGCACATGGGTAGCCAGTGTGATTGATTAAAGATGTGACCAGTATATCATGACCGGACCATACATTATGTGTAAATGTGTTAACTGGCCATATGGTGAATATATCTGTGCATTAACATGCCTGATATTTATAACTGTCTCACCTGCAATGGCCTGCTGTCTCTGAGGGACACCAAAGGTACCTATATAGGGGTGACACAGCAGTATGATCATTATCCATGACTGTATGACAGCTACAGGGTGCAATGTGCATGTTAACACATTCGCCAGTACAATACGATATACTATGGAGTATGCACATGTGTGCATACACAGGGTAGCATACTATAGTATGCGGCATCTGTGTAAACATGCCTTGCATATGATGTTACATTACATATTGTACAGTGACACATGCAAATAAATGGGATATAATAGTTATATGTGCAGTAGTGACTTACCAGGCAACTCCAGGCTCGGTGGTTGGGAGACACCCACCTCCATGATGGCAGCTAGGGTTTGTGAATGCTGTTCTGATGGTGTCCCCAGGTTGGCCAGTAGCTCCTTGGTATGTGTGAGTGGGGACTGGGTTGGTGGCCCACCACCTGTTGCACCTTGTTCCCTGGTGATTGCATTTGCACTCTGTTTCGCATGTCTGATCAGGTCCGTGCAGTGTCTGTGCACCTGCTGGTATGCGCAATTATGACCACCCACATCATTGACCCTCCTACAAAGTTCCTGTCACAGGTCTTCATGCTGCTGTGCATGCTGTGGCAGATGGCTAAACAAGACCTCATAGTTGTCTTGGAAGTAAGGTATAAGGGCCTCATCCTCCAAGCAACTATTAGCTGGGAGCCTTGCTCGAGGCATATCTGGAAGACATAATGATGGAGACAGGTCACAGTATCTCAGAGATGCACAGAGATACAGCTGCACATACATGTGTATTACATTTAGTACATATGAACAGTTGTCTTTGCAAATCTTCATGACACTGACACTACTGACATGTTTGTGTCACACACATGTGACACCCAATGGGGATTGGATACTATCACCATATATGTGTGTCACCTGATTACATTTCTCATACTCCATGTGAATGTTGTCTTGATGTGGGCATGTCTGTTTGCCTGTACTGGTGTTTTTACCTATCAGCACATGCCTGGATGTGTCCACGTTAATGCTGTTGACCTTGATGCTGTGTATATGTCACATATCAGCACATACACTGCCTTAACGGACATGACCTGTGACAATGCAGACATGCACACGGAAACCTTTACATGCATGTGTTTTGCCATATACATCTACATGGCACTGTACAGCAGTTCAACATCCTGCCACATATCACCTGTGTTGAACATGTGATACACATGGGACAATGGCTAGCCGGATGGTATTTGCAGGGATGGTTATCAACTATAGCAGGTACGACCAAGGTCATGTAGTAGTGTGTATGCCCTGGGTCATGTATGAGCAGAGGATGTAAGGTTTTCTAGCTGTATCCAACAGCCATGTTCCCACTGCCAGGTGAATCAGTGCCACATAACTGATCCAGACGGTTAGTGATACATCTACCATGCGGTCATCACACCATGTCTGACAGAGATTAAATGTGCAGCTTTGCTGGACAGGGTTGCATAGTATGGCAGGAACATGTAACGTGTATGGCACAAGGATCTGTCCAGCATGTGGCGATCCTTGTACTAGGAAGGTGGCTGTCCATGACGTATGTATTTCAGATCAGGATATGTATGTGTAGCATGTCTAATATCACAGTGTTGGACATGTCTTTATGCAGGGTAGGCAGCATGCTACATAGTGGAGATAAGGATTGTGAAGGCTGGTGTTGCCCATCCAAGCATGGGCAATACCCCTTAAAGGTGATATGTGATCCGATATTGGTCACTTGAGTGATGAGTATGGCTGTATAATGATCTCCATGTTCATGGATCGCACCCTGTCATGACTAGGGTTGCCTGTTATGACTACCTAATAGGCTTGGTAATGTCACACGCTCAGGGAGGTAAACTGCACAGCACAATCCCTTACACAGTGTCCATTATGTTGACCGCTGCCTAGGTGGTAGTTCATGGGTATAGGGTTATTAACCTAGCGGTGATAATGCAATATGGAGCTGTCAGATTGTGCACATATGTCATGCACCTCACCCACAAAGCCCATTCTGTATGTTGTCCACAACACTGAGACAGCTATTGCTCCTAGGTCATAGCAATTTACATACTTACATAAGCAGATGCCTCCATTTGTCTGTGTGGTATGGGCTACAATGAGGGGGAGTACAATGAATTAACCCTTCTTTACTGTAGCTGCCACTGGTGTGATATGCACATATCACTCAGACACCTTTTGTAGTGTTGGTTCTGTCAACAGGCCACTGGCAGAACACTCCTGTGACATACAAAGGTACATCTAGTATACTGAGTGTAGGTGGAACACAGTATGGGTGATGATGTCCTATGACCTGTCACAGTTATGATATGCAGTGTGAAATCATCCGTACTGTCATCTACATCTGTACTGCTAACAACATATATGTTGATTAAGGTTCATGGACTTTCAGACGAGACTCAGCAGGGTAATAGTGTAGTGCCTCCCATTATGAGTGGTGTCTCCACTTTGTGGGTTGTGATAACTGTTGGTGTGCACCATTCAGTGTTTTCACAGACTGACATGAAGCTATATTTTACACGATGTGTATGTGTAGAGCAAACTGTTTTGCCATGTGTGTATGATACAACCAGGGATGTGGACAGGTCACATGCAGCCTGAGTGCACCTTGTACCATCATAGTTATAGTTACAGGGGCTCTGTAGTGTTCATTGATATGTGATTGTTTACCTATTGGGGGGGGGGGGCAGTGTGCTTATGTTATCCGACACCCTGTCTGTATTGCTTATTCATGCTCAGCACTTGTTCAGAACATGTAAGCACTTCTTGAGCTACTAATTACTATAGCACTCAATCCTCCTCATTTCCTACAGGTAAACACTGTTTGTACTTACATTTCCAGCTTGTTTAGAGTAAAACAGCTGTTGTACACACTTACCTCACATATCTAGTGAGAAATAGTTAAATATTCAGGCATGTCCAAGTGTCATTTCCCAGTGTTATTGCCTGTCTATATGATGAATCCCATATTCATGGGCATCATGAGGCAATATAGAAATTGTCTCATGTACACAGTCAATGCTCCCCTCCTAACATACAACACTACAACCTGTGGGAGATGCACATATGTAGCCATGCTGGAGGTAAAGCTCTCTCCAACCCAGAATGCACCTGACAATCATGTGGGGATGTTAAACATTTGCACCACACCACACTCATCACATAGTCTCACTAGATCTCCACCACCACAGGTCACACATAGTAAGACTACAACGTTTGCGGAGCCTCTCAATACTACTCTGTGTAGGCAACAGAGAACTCCGAAGCAGAAATGCAAGCAGCCCCCATCACCCAACACAACACCAATTACTTAAAGCCCACAGACTCAGTGTGCCCATCAACTACAGCCAATAATGCGATATAAAATACCCAACACACTAGTCATAGGTGACTCTGTAGGCAGTCACACTGATGTCCCATTCAGCAGGCTACACAAGGTGATAGTCACTTTCAGCTGGCTGTTGGGTAACAGGATCTGCAACATAACTTATGCACTCAGGTCACTCCTCAACAGGTACAATATGACTGTCATTCTCCATGTTAGTGTGAATGCCCTGAGATGTAACTTCCTGGACTACATGTACAGAGACATGGAATAGCTCTCCAATCTTGTAGCCCAGGCAGGTATCGCCCTAGCCCTGAGAAGCATTCTGCATCTGTCCAGACTGATAACGCAGTACAAGGACTGAATTATTCACTTCAACAGTTGGCTATGCTTCTGGTGTCATTCCAAGGGTACGCAGTATCTGTCTGTTTGAATGACATCATCATGGTCGACAGAACACGATGCTTTGGCACAGATGACCTGCACCTGTCAGCCCTGGGATTATGGATAATGTCTAAGGCTCTTGCTGCTCCTATAGTGCCTGTTTTAGGCACGGTTCAAATAACATATTCACCACCATAACAGGAACAGGCAAGCAAAACCTGAGGGTAATGTTACTCAATGCTTGACATCTTCATCTCAAACGCACTCACCCTAGGCACTCCTTGTAATGGACCACTTCGATATCTCTGCAGTGACTGGGACCTGCTTCATTGCTTCTGAGAGCACCCCTGCACCAACAGGCTATTACTCAGACCCCACCTTTCAGTCATGTAACCAGGACCGGAACACCCACGGCGGAGGTGTGTCCATATTTCCCAAGGATATACACACCTCCAGGCTGGTTGCTTAGCACAATGCATCAGAAGTAATCCAAGTGCAACTAACTGTGGCCATAACTGCTATACAAATTGTAGCTTGCCACAGATTCCACACCATACCCCACGGTTAATGGCCCTCACTTCTTGGTGTACTGGAAAGTAGGGTTCAAACAGAAACTACTGATGTGCAACTGACACTACCCCACACTTAACTGGGATACCTACTTATGTACTGACACATTAGGCCAATGCTCTACCTCCAAAATCGGCTGGATCAACCTATCCACACCACCAGCAGGGGCCAGCAATATCCTAGACCTGGACATTACCAACATGTGTGACTAGTGTTCCACACCTGGGGTTATCCCCTTGGTCAGATCCGAATGTATGCTAATCACCCTTGTTATCCACATCCCAGCACCACACCCTTCATGGAAAACACAGTACAATATTTCTATAACGCCAACTTCAGGCTTCTTATGACAGCAGTAGTAAATGTCATGACATCCGTGCAGATGGACAATATAGTTACAACCACTGAATCATACACAACTGCACTTAATTAGCACTTGCACGACTGCATGGATTATGCTATCCCAAACAGAGCCATGATGGTACCCACCAGAAAATGGATGCCACTCTGGGGGTCCACTGCCATGGACATAATGTACAACAGATGGAGGAGACTGTTGCAAAGTAGAGTACAATCCCATGGGTGGGGTAGCTCTCTGGTCAGCCTCAGTAGAAATCTGAGATCCAGTATCACATCCTCCAAAGCTAGCTATGTAAACATTACTGCAACTCATTCCAAGGACTACCACAAAGCGTTCTAGAGGTATGTCACTACTCTCAATGGCGATACCCACAGCTGCTTTGATGTACAGCGGTTAGGCACGAACATTACAGAACCGACTGATATTGGCAACATTCTGGCAGATAGGTTCAGTGCTAACTTTACACCCCTCTCACACCCTAAAGGGCCCAAATCTATACAGGAACAATGCAGAGTCCCTGCGGTCACAAGTACGCAGTTCGAAGCTGCACTCTCTAAAGCCAGGAAAACAGAATCCATGAGACCGTACAACATCCCAGGCTGCGATTTACACAAACTTCAGAACGAAATGGCTCCCCACTTGGGCACCAAATTCACTAATAGCCTTGCATCAGGCATTGTGGCCCCTGAATGGCGCACAGCAACAGTTATCACACTACACAAAGGTGGCGCCACAATGGACCAGAGGAACTATTGCCCTATACGCCTGACTAGACTGTTCTGCAAGGCTATGGAGCACATCATCATGGATCTCATTCACAGAGACATTGGTGGCCTCCAAACCTTTGATACCACCCAGTTTGGATTTGTTAGGGCCAGACCATGACTCCTAAACCTGGTGGAGTCCTTTGAGACAGTTACCAAGGCAGTAGATGAGGGTAAGGAGGTCCACACAGCCTACCTTGTCCTCTCAATGGCTTTCAACACCGTTCCCCATTCTGGTATTGTCAACATACACATCCACCTGCACATTAACCCCTATGTCACAAGATGTTATGCAAAGTGGCTCATGGACAGGACCCACACAGTGAGGGTAGCATACCCTAGTTCCTACTGTAAATCAGTTACAATTGGCATACCCCAGTCCTCGGTCATAGGGCCCCTCATGTTCGGTATATGCTTCTCTGAGGTACAGGCTAGCACAGAAGGACTTACCCTGAATAGATTTGCAGATGACTGCAAACTAGGGGCCATGATTGATTCACCAGCTGATACAGACACCCTCCATAAGGGTGTCACTGTGACAGATACCTGGTGTCAATAACATGACCTCAAGCTAAATGCCACAAGGTGCATAGACATCCCCTTTGGATTACACCAATCACCCACTGACTATCACATAGGTGGTAGTCCCCTGCATACATAAAACATTATAAGGGATCTTAGAACACAAGTAGATAGCACCCACTCCTTTGATAACCATATTGCCAAGGTGGCGTGGATATCCTTCTACGTGGCCACCCTAATCTCTAATGGGTTTGTAGCCAGAACAAAGGCAGCCATTGTACCTCTCTACTCATGACTTATGAAACATGTTAAAGGGTACAACACCCCATTTGGGATGTACCCTATGAGACAACAGCAATGGCTTTAAATACCACAACATTAACACACCAAGAGGATTACTGACCTCCAAAGGATGACGTATGCATCCCAACTACAGAAACCCCAAATGTACTCATTTGCATACTGCATACTCAGAGGTGATCTCTGCTAAACATACAAGGCCCATGTCCAAAACAATATTGAGGGATATGCTCCACATAAGCAAAAGCCACTGACAGCCACATGCTCTGGGATATGTACCTAAACACAACAATGACTAGGACGTGCTGGAGGGATACATTCCTGAACCGGACACTCACCATGTTTTGGAACATGATTCCTATGTACATCAGGCAGGGACCCTCATTAGCACTCTTCAAGAGATACCTCGATGGGTGGATGGGAGACAGACATGTACACCAGGGATCACTGCAGTGGCTCTGCTGTACACAGGTGCAGGAAACAAATGGCTCTGCTGTTCACAGGCACAGGACACTAACCTAAGGAGGTGCCACAAGTGAAAACACTGTAGTTAGGCTTACAAATGGACTTGGCCAAACAGCATAGTACCTAACTATGAACCTATGAAGCTATTACAAGTCCTTTGTGCATGGATAATTGACTAGCTCTTCCATTTCAATTAGCTATCATGCTGATACACTGTCTGGTGACTACAAGTAAAAAAAAAAAAAAAATATGGGATGTTGGCATGTATCCTGTTACTGTGTATTGTACATGCCAATAGACATACCTGGTGTTTGCATAATATAACAGTAATGCTATGTAAAATGTTAGACATATCTACCTACAATACTGTACATTTCACATTTTTGCAACAATATCCCATAATGCAAATCATAATTGCACAGCAGGACCACCTTAGACATGTTATTCTCAGTTATACGCCCATACATATGCCTACTGTTACAGTATATCAACATATACTATCCCCTGTTATGGCACGTACTTGTTGTACAAACCCTGCCACTGACAGTGGCTGGAGTGGAATTGTTGTGTTTAAAGTCCTTATGTAGCATCCCTTGTGGTGTATGAGGTGTTTACCTTGTGGCCCACAACTGTACACACAATTTCTACAAGCGTTACTATGCTCAACAATACATCACTACAAAATACCTTTTTTCACTATATGCATTGCATACACTTTCATTAATACAGAACAGGCACTACATACACTAACATACTGAGTGTTCTACATACCTTCTTAGTAGTCCGAGTTTATGATAATATCAGTCTTATTCCTTTTCTATTTTAACGGTTTTCTCGTATGTACATACGTTTTGAATGTATGACAAGCCATCCTTTTATACGTAGATACCAGTAACATGTGGTATCCTGCCACCAATTGGTGTTCCAGAGTAGATGATTGCATACACATCAGCTGTGCAGCTACTCCATTAGCCAATTTCATAGCAACAGTGGGGGTATAATTGAATACTCCACTTGGGCATTGTCCCTTTGCCCTACCTTCGAGGAAGACGGCCTGGATGTGTTGTTTATGATGAATTGCAACAGCTATATGGAGAGACACAGAGATATTTTAACTCCATATCCCCCATGGATTGTGTGTAATGTCTAGAGGATGTAGTTCTACATGTGAGTGTTACTGTTATATCAACCGTCTGATACGGGACTATTGCAAACAAAACCTGTAACATCGGCGTCTGTTCCATTGTACAACAGCAATGATTTCACATAGCACCATTATAGTGTGTCTCTCACAAGGTATGTTAAGGCTTCTGCAGGTGTCATTGAATGAGTGGATGCTTGTGATATTATTACAGTCTGTATTGTAATTGTGTCGGGTGTAGGGGAAATGTAGGTGGGTGTACATAGCAGATAAAGGTTTGTGGAGACAGCATTTATACATATTCCATATGTGTGTGAGGGCTCCTTCCCTAATTGAAGACCTATCATTTATTAGACTAATACTATGGTTATTGCAGGCTTATTCATTAAGCCATTGTTAATTGTTCCTATATAGCATGCAGGTGATGTTGGTCCTTCAATCCCTTTGGAAATACATCAGTATGTAATGAAATGTTGCTACATGAAAGCTGTCTCGTGTATTTCTGTCACAGATATTTGCACTCATTGGAGTTGTGTTGTTGACTGAACCTCTTTGGCTTGGGTTGCCACCTTTTCAAATGGCCATAGTGGGACATTTGCAGGACCCACATCGGCTTTTAGAGGCCGACACATACCCACGGTCAGTATAAAGTATAGAACTTTACATATATGCCTATATAAAAGCTTATATTCTTGTACCAGTTTACTTGCTTATCCTGTTTCTTGTTATATGTAGGTATGTTAGATACAGATGACTATTTTATGCATCCATTACATTAACTATGGAACATGCAGAACGTCTTGAGATTGTAGGACATTAGTATTTGTACTCATTTTGGTCAGGACACTACCGCACATAGAGGGACTGCCCCTCACAAGGTGGGACAGGTGTTAACCCCATGTTTAGCTCATGTCCGTAGCACATATTTGTAATAGTGTATTATAGCAATAACCCATGCCTGGTTGGGGGTAATGGTGAATTTACCCATGGTTGGTGTGGTTTTGTTCATGAGGACAAAGCCCAAGTGGCCAAACAAAGACAACCGTGGGTAAATCCAGCATTACCCACACCCAGGCGTGGGTTATTGCTATAATATAGTCTTCATATCCTTTGTTCATAACGTTCGGTCATGGCAGAATTGGTGATTGCTATGGTCCATGTTGTGCACATATTTGAAGACTTCAACTGCTGTATACGGCATACCCATGGATTCGGGAATGCACACACTTCCAACAACCACATTACCGTTCACAGACTCCCAAACCCCACAATACCAAACACTCAAACTTGCAACAGTCAAACTCCCGGAACTAACACAAACGCAGAACACAGACACACATACACAGACACACTGCTACGCATCACATCCAAAAAAATCATCTTATACTACATATGGCCAGGTGGCCATGCCCCATACACACCCCATGTGGGTGGCTGTGCCCCCCACACCACACCTACTGTAATAATCTATCTCTGAGATAGCACAAACAGACACATGAAGCAAACACACACACACACATTACAGTCCCACGGAAACACACACCACACTCAGAACACACGCTTACACACACTACAGCAATCAGAAACACACTTAAACACAGTACCTACCTGGTCCGCAGCACCAGAAGCAATAACTAAATGTCTCTTAACATTGTGATAATAGTACTCGCGGTTCTAGTGTTCCAGTACTGTGGTCTTTCGGTCTTTAAGCCTCGTGATTACACATGTTGGTAAGTAAAGCATTCGGTATTTGGTAGTATCCTATTTATTTGTACCTCCATGGTTGTGTACATGTTGTTAACTTATCTATATATTTGCAGATATATGTATATCTGTATATATCAACATATATCTCTCTATCACCCTTTCTATCTCTAGGTGCATGGTTATGCTTTATTCTTTTGGTTCAGATGGGAGCCATACTATTTAGTGTGTCAAGAAAGACATTGCTGAAATAGATTACAGCATCTTCTAAAGGTAGTACTTTTATTGGGGTCCAATTTTGTCTTTTTAGAGTACTTTTAAATATGTCTTGGTTGAAATGGATAAGGTTTCTAGGTGTTTTATATATATGTGTCTTTTGGGTATTTAAGTATGGGTTCTATGGATGAAGGCTGATAAGTGGTCACTTAAAACATTTGGGACAGTTCTAGTATTTAATCTTTCTGATTCCACATCTTCTTTAGAGTTCTGATATTCCCTTCCTGAAAAGACTGTTTTCTCTTTATCCTCCCACAATTCTCTGATGTTTCTGCAGAGTTCTTTCTCTGTTTACGGAACGGTAATGGCAGTTAAGAAAAAACCTGGTCTGAATTCAATGGCATTACCTTTCTTTGAGCAACTGCTTCTGTTTCCATCTTTTTAGAATTATCTTGTAAAACTGCATCAGATAACTGGCCTTCATTGGGAGTACTGTATATGGACTTAGTGCTAGGAGGAGCTGACACCTCACCACTATTGTCAGTTGGAAAAATTACTTGAGACAAAGCTTCATTCGCAGTATTCAAAGGAGTCAAAGACACACCCCTCACCTCTGATTGAACTGTCTCATTTACCTTGGAATTATTAGGAAAGTCCTTCAGGTCCCTCTGTATCTTCTTCTTCTTCTTTTGTTGTAAGAAATTACATTCATAGAGGCAAACCTGATCAATGAAGAAGAAAATACAGAGAGACCTGCAGGACTTTGCTAATAATTATGTGTTCACATGGCCCAAAGAGAAATGAACAAAAACAAACTAATCAGGAGTTTAACACTACAGGGTATAATAAATGAAACCTGATACAATCCTAGTAAGATATTTAAAAGAGATATTAGAGATTGCATGATTAGAGACAGTGAGGGGAAATTAAGTGATATCTCAGCATGACAGATGGTGTCCATATTATGGACTAGAAAGAAGAAAGAAAAAGGAAGGAGAGAAGAAGATTCTAAGAAGAGTGCAGGTAGGGTGTCCTCAGGAAGTTAGATGAGTAGGGAAGAAAGAGGAAAAGGTAGAGCAAAGGTCTGCAGAGATGAAGTGGATAAGGTAAGGTAGTGGGAAAAACAAAATAAAGTAGCGGAATAGGAGTTTGGAGAGGGTTGTGAAGTGGGATTTAGGTTGAAGGGGGTGAGTGAACTATAGTGAGTAAATTCAGCCAGAATTGTCACAGGAGCAAGTCCAATATTTTATAAAGTATTCTTTTAGGTAGCATTTAAAAGTGTGTAGGTTAGAAATAGTTCTGGTGGTTAGAGAAATGATTGTAGATTATGTAGTATGGAATTGTTTTCAATAGCATAAAGTAGTTGTAACAGGTGGTTATTTTACAAATAATTGGACTATTATTTTATCTGTGGGGTCTGTTGTATATATAAATGCATCTTTCGTTAAATTAAATGAGTACTTCTTGTAGAATGATATGAGTAGGGCACATTTAGCTTTATTGTAGGAGGGTCACTTAAATATGTTTTTGTTTTTTTTCCTGAGCTTAAATCTAATTTGTTTGAGAAGCATCAGTATTAGGGAAGCAGCATTGATGGACAGGCTGTGAGGGATTATAAAGGTGTACTAGTAGATTTACTTTTGGATTTAGAAGCAGATAAGATGGTTTCTTTGTAAGATGATATGTAAGTGGACCTCAATCTTAAGAATTTCACGTAGTTAAAAAAGTCAGGCAATATAGCAACTCAATTGCCAGCCACATAAACATTTATTTCTCAACATGGAGTCTATTTTAATTGTACTGATTTCAACTATATTTTATGTGACCTGTAAGCCAACTCAAGTCTTTTATAACTCTATAATGGTGCAAAATGTTATAGTTCCTACTAGAAATGAAGGAAACTCGGAGTAAATGGGACTGTAATTTACTTTCATCACTGCTGAATTCACTTTTTCTCTACCCCCAAGCTCTACTATCCCACCATAAAGACTAGGATATTTGCAAATGCTGTGACCAGTTTATCATAAACAAAAACACATCACTTTGTCATGAATGACAAATCAATATTTTATTACCAGCATATGATAAAAATAACTCTTAAAAAATCATGATAGTCCAAATACAGACATGTGAACAGGCCAGCATACTATATAGCCAACTCTGGACTGGGCTGTACCATACTTACCAAGTGGCATGATCATACTGTCCCTGACAATACTAACCACTGGCCAGATGCAGCATCGAAGGAAGCTTGTGTCCACATTTCTAAAGCTTCAAATGGTCCAGGAAAGGAAAAGGGCAGAATAAAGGGGGGGGGGGGATGAAAAGGGTGTCAAGCCATGCAACAATTGCCCACCAGGGGCAGTTTGAGCAGTTTGTTTACCCTCTATTGTAGCCCTGAGCAAGTGAAAATAGTCAACCAAAATAGTTATAAAAATTAAGTGCACAACTAATAAACTTACATTCAAAGAATATAATAAACTTGAAAATACAACTTATTCCCCCAATGATTTAAGCAAGCAGTGCTTCAAACTTGTCTGAGTGGCAAACCTTGCAAAAAATAGGTCAGATCAATATTAAACAATTCCCTTCCCATGCCAGAGGTAAACTCGATCCACCCAATAACAAATGGAATATTTATCTGCTAAGCTCCCCTGGCTGATGACTGTTAAACCCAGCTCTGAGTTAGCTTGAATAACCCTATGATTCAGGAAATATTGAATTGTCAATAAAGCTATGGGTTTATGAGCCTCATGCCAACACTATGGATGGACAAATACCCAGCAGGCCAAGGTTTAAATGCTGAAGTTATTAAATCTCTTAAAAACTGGAGTGTAACCACTGCCTGGGGATCACACCAATGTCATTACCACCTAACTGAATAATGAGAATGCGTGGCAGTCGTAACGAAGATATAAACAGATGTACTGTTGGTAACAAATGATCCCAAATCATGCCACCAAAGCCTTTCCAGAATGTGTTCCAATTGCGAGGATCCATACTCAAGTGTGAAATCCTTGCTGAACTTTTTCTCAGATGGCTACCAGGCAAACAAAAGAGTGAGCCCAGAATGAATACTCAAAGACAACCTGAAAACAAAAGAAAAATAATGGAAGAATCAGTTAAGTGCCCACCCAACATTAAAGCATTATTCTATGTAATATAAGTCAAGAAGGCTCATGATGACCATCAGCCCAACCTTTTGATAAGTTTTACTGATTGTCCTTCCCTAGCTGGCAAAGTGGCTCAGCCAATATGAAAAAAATGTGAGGAATAACCAACAGTTTGAAGGCCTTAGCAGAATAAATCTTTATATAAGGAGGAATTCAGGTCCTTAGGTACTAAAAGTGTTCCATTTGGGAAAACAAATACTAAGTTATCCAGGCAATCAGTATGTGAAAAGTTTTGAAGTGTACCTAGCCAACAAAAGTGACAAAGTAACAGTGTAGGAGATCTCCCCAATATGACTTCATAGACCAGCCCAGACTAGTCAGTTTTGGATCTTGAAACCAACACTAAAATGGTGCCAGTACAGTCACATAAAACCATCTTAAGGACCACAGCAACTCAATAATGCAGAAGGCCCCTGCAGGGTAACCCATGGGACATATGTGTGATAGTCCTTAGTTGTTGCATGAACACACCATAATATGTGCTGGTTTGTGTTTGTTTTAGCAAAGCTCCACAGAGTTTGATGATCAGCTACTGTGTTGTTTACATGATCAATCCAAGACATCTTCTAACCACGGCAAAACTTAAGTAGCATTTTTCACTGTATATTGCACTTCTGAACTGCATTTTTACCATATCACTGTTTATTTAAAATGTTTTTTTCTGAAATTGTTGCACTTTGTTTGCTCTAGATATAGAAGACTCAGAGCATCTGAATCTAGTTCTGTTTGTATAACTTGAGCACTAAACCAGACCATCTTTGTTGGAGAGGGTTCCCCTGCACCATAGTGGCAGGAGTGTCCAGTTAGTACTCATCTGATTGAAGGTTACTGAAACAGGCTTAGTTTTGTGTTTTTTTATTGGTTAATTTGTTTAAATCAGTTTGCTCTCATTTGCTATATAAGCACCACATTTGCACAGGTTTGCACTTGCTTGTGCTTTGCCCACTGCCAAACAGTGGTGGGCATCATTGCCTGTTATAGACACAGACACTTCTGCCTGCAAAATTTCCCTTACTACTCTGCTGTTGCTCCATTGGTGAGTTCTCGCAATTGTTCCTCACTGACAGGTGATACATTCAGAGAAGCCTCTGAGGTACCAGCACAGATCTTACCCACTAGCCTTCATATTTTTTGTCCACTTCTCCTGTCCTCTACCTTACCTAGTCCTCCCTGTCCTCTCCCTGTATTCTAACCACAACAACTTACCTAGCATTATGGATGGAAAATTTTTCCACAGTTTCTCCATCCATCCTGGTCAACATGGGCATCCTGAGGCAATGTAGCAATTGCATCATGTACACTGATAACCTACTAAGCATATTGTCAGCATGCACACCTCACCTCATGCATCTACAAAACCAGCAACACATCAACCTACAAATGTGGAGGTCCTTATGAGAAGCTTACCTAAACATCAGAGACCTCCCAAACCCAAAGACAAACATGATTCACATAATACATCTTCTGCAGAACATAGTGCACATAATATATCACACACCAATGTCTCACCAGTCAAGCCCCTGTGGAATAACACAAAAACAAACATCTTAGTCATAGGCAACTAAGCTGTGAGACACACAGATATCCCTCTCACCAGGCTGGATAAGGAAGAAGTCATGGTCAGCTGTCTGTCAGGTGCCAGGATCCACCACATTATGCGCACACTTAGGACTCTCAACAGCAGGCACTGTTATGACTCCATCATAATCCATGTTGTTGTGAATGACTTGAAATGTACCTCACTGGACTATATGAAGAGAGACATGACTGAGTTCTCTGTTTATGTGTCTCAGGTAGGTACTGTATGTCCCTAGCCTTAAGTAGCATTTTACCTTCACCTAGGATGATACCTCAATACAATCAAAAAAAATGATTGATTTCAATAATTAGTTTTGTTTCTGGTTTCAATCAAAGGGAATTCAGTAACTGTCAACCTGGGATGACATGGTTGACGACCTCGATGCTTTGCCAGAGATGATCTTAATCTGTCAACCCCTAAGATTTCAGTTACTGGCTAAGGCTCTTGCACCCCATAGTGCCTTTTTAGGTAATGTCACAAGAACAAAATTCCCAACATAAAAATACCCTCTAAAAATAACCTCAAGGTCATCCTGCTAAATGCTAGGAGTCTAAACCAGAAACTGCACTCACTGGAAGCAGTCCTCACCTTGGAAGATGCTGACATTTGTGCAGTCATTGAGACCTGGTTTAAAGCTGCAGAGAGCATCCCAGCTATATCAGGTTACATTTCCTTCCACATATTCAGACCACAAACTGAAAGTGTGTGAACTAAAGGAGGTAGTGCATCAATATTCATTAAAGATACATAAACCTCTAGATTGGTTAAACAGCATGATTCATTTGAATTACTTCAGCTGCAATTGACTGTAGGTAAGACCCCTCTTTGGTCCCCCCTCCATAAATCAGAACATCCCCTCAGCCTACTTGGATCTACTTGAGCCAATCAAAATACAAACAAACACCATGGTTTGGGTGACTTTAATTACCCATCCAGTCACTGAGTAAATGATATGTGCCCTAATTTACCTGCCCAAAGGTTCCTGGACTCCATTAACTCCAGTGCCTTAGACCAGCTGGTTGACACACCCACAAGGAGCCCAAATATTCTGGATCTGGTGCTCAACAACTTGGGATACTGCGGCACCACCCCTAGTGTGTGGCCATCCCTGGTGAGATCTAACCACAAATAAGTTTCACTAGAGGTAACTATAACACAAGACCCCCCCCTCCCCTTAGCAACAACTAGACTAAAAAGACATATCCAAGGCCAATTTCAACCTCTTATGTGGCACCATAAACAACTTCATAGCACCCCCCCCCCCCCACTGATGGCAGACACACCTATGCCGAGATATACACCAATGATTTATACGAGCACCTGTAGAATTGTATTGACTCTCCCATACCTGATAGAACCAAGCAAGATCTTTAAAGAAAAAGCAACCTGCCTGGTAGTCAACTGCTATTAACAGGCTATACAATAGGAGAAAGACATTGCTCTTTAAGAGTAGGAAGGCTCGGTCTCAAAACTGAAAACACCCCCTCCTAAACTTAAACAAGGAAATAAGACTCCTAGTGAAGTCCTCTAAAGCTAACTATGAATCCAAATTAGCTTACCTAACAAAGGATAACCACAAGGCGTTCTTTAGTTACATCCATAACCTCAAAGAAAAAGCCCAGATTTGCGCTGAACTCATAGTTGATGGTACTACATATACAGAACCTGTGGATATAGCAAACCTGCCGGCTGACAGGTTCAGTGAAAACTTCACTCCCTTGTCCCTGCCACATATACCCCAAAGCATCCCTAACACCCTTCCTCCACATAGTATCTCCAAGCAGCAGGTCTTAAATGCCTTTTCCAAGGCGAAAAACACATCCTTTATGGGACCAGACAATATCCCAGGCTGTGTTCTAAATGGGTTAAAACAGGAACTAGCATCACCATTGGGCATGCTTTTCAATCACAGCCTAAACACTGTGTTTGTATCAGCGGAAAGGAAAACAGCTACTGTCATCCCTTTGCACAAAGAGGGTGCATCCACGGACCCTGGGAACTATATTCCAATTAACATGACCAGCCTTAATTGCAAGGCCATGGAAAACTTCATCATGGACCTTATTAACAAAGGTATAGGAAATATCCAAACACTCGACCCCACCCAGCTTGGCTTTGTCAAGGGGAGAGCATTTCTGTTGAACTTGGTGGACTTCTTCGAGACAGTCACCAAAGCCCTAGATTAGAGCAAATCTGTGCATACGGCCTACCTACTATTAGCCAAGGTCTTTGACACAATCCCTCACTCAGGCCTCATTAATAAACACACCCATCTGGGTATCAACCCATATATTCTAAGTTGAGTTGCAAACTGGCTCATGGATAGAACTCATACAGTCAAAATAGGGGACTCCAATTCCTCCAGCAGACTGGCAACTAGTGGTATTCCACAGGAATCTGTTCTGGGACCCCTACTGTTCAGAATCTACTACTCCAAAGTACAGGCTAAAACTAAAGGGCTGTAGCTGACAAAGTCTGCCAATGACTACAAACTGGGAGCGATCATTGTAACCCCTAGTGATGCCAACATTCTGCAAGAAGATCTTATGCAGAATAATGACTGGTGCCAAAGTCATTTTATTTATTTGCTTTTGTTGACCAGGAAAGTCCACTGGGCTGAAAAGAGCCCATTTTCATTGGAGGCCTGGGGAGAAAAGCTCCACAAAAACATAGCACACAATAATAGGCATTATTTATACAAAGATTACAATAAATAAGACTTAAATCTCACTTAAAGAATATACAATTTTAGAATCTTGGTAAAGTAAACATTACATTTGTTTTTGACAGTCAAGACATACATATTATGCATTTTTACAAATTATACAATTGATCTTATGGAGGAGAAGATGAATGGGCTTGAATTTGCTTTAGGTAGTCATGGTCTTAAACTTAATGCAAAAAAATGCATTATCATTCCCTTCAACAAAGGTGATGTTCCTACAAACTACCATATCAATAACAATACCCTTAGCACACAGTCAGTGGTGAGAGATCTGGGCACACAGGTTGACAGCAACCTTCTCTTTGATCACTATGTCTCCACAACGGTAAAAAGGGCACCTTATATTGCTCATCTCATAAGTAATGGCATTGCCCTTAGAAAAAAAAAGAGATTATAATCCCCCTGTACTCTTCCCTCATCAGGCCAGTAATAGACTACAATGCTCCCTTTAGTACATTTATTTCCAAACACCTGCATCAATTGGAAAGACCACATAGATTTCTTACAAAGAAAATTCAGGGTCTTCAAGATCTGTCTTATGTGGGCAGACTGAAATCATTGTCACTTTACTCTGTGTCATACAGATTGCTCAGAGATAACCTGTGCCTTGCATATAGAGCAGCTTTAATGGAAATGCTGCACATTTGCAAATTAAATGGCATATGAGTCACTCGTTCAAAGAACCTTAACCTGGTATGTGACATCAACAAAATTTGTTGGAGAGACAGATTTGTCTCACAGAGGTTGTCTCACCTTTGGAAGAAGCCTCCTATTCATGTTAAACAATGTCCCTCATTGGCCCTATTTAAGCTTAATTTGGACAAGTGGATGCTAACAGGAAATTCACCCCAGGAGTTCCACCTGTGTCTCTCTTGGACAGAGGCAAAAGGTGCTGATTTTAGTGTCTGCTTGAACCAGACACCCTTGAGAACATGGGTTGAACTTGGCTAGGCTTGTAAGGGCCCTGGGGCAATTAGCCTAGTAACCTCCCATGATCCCATGATCCTATAACAAAGACTTTATTTGTGACTCAAACAGAACCTGTTGGAGAGACAGATTCGTATTTCAAAGGCTACCTCTTCATAAAAAAAAAAAAACTGTTCCTCAGTCTCTTCAAAAAGAATTTGGTTAAATGGATGGGGAATCATAAATTCACTCCTGGGGTACTGTTCATGTTCCTTATGAACAGAGGCAGTCTGTAAAATGACTCAGGGCTCCAACACCCAAATACCCATTACGTGATAGTACCCCATCCCATATCTGGGTAATTAAGACACAATATCGTCATATCCTGTGCATTGTTGACTAGGCTTGTAAAGGCTTTTGTGCCATTAGCCTATCAATCACCTATGAACCTACGTAAGACGGCATGAATGAGTAATTGCACCACTGAGCTGGATATAGCCTTTCAACAATCAATCCAAGAGACAATGTTTGGTCAAGTTCCTAAGCAAAAACAGTTTTTACAACAGGTTAAGAGCTGTGGAATGTATCACACCAGTTATTTGGAACTTTTCTTAAAGTTCTATGGGATTTTCTCTTTAAAATAATGCGATATTAAGTAATGTACTGCTATACATGGTGCCACTCTTTCTATGAGAGTTTCTGTCAGACACAAATAATGAGTAATTGCACCACTGAGCTGGATATAGCCTTTCAACAATCAATCCAAGAGACAATGTTTGGTCAAGTTCCTAAGCAAAAACAGTTTTTACAACAGGTTAAGAGCTGTGGAATGTATCACACCAGTTATTTGGAACTTTTCTTAAAGTTCTATGGGATTTTCTCTCTAAAATAATGCGATATTAAGTAATGTACTGCTATACATGGTGCCACTCTTTCTATGAGAGTTTCTGTCAGACACAAATAAAAGACCTAATAACTACCCTATATGGTCTCTTTGTACAGTGAACCTTGCAATCATGCAATACAGCAGATGAAAAATTCTCCAATCATCCACTTTGAGTGGGGAGAATGCTGCATCTGGACGCAGCTTACAGAGCTTGGCTCATTGCAGATACAAAATATTCTCAGCAAGCACATTCTGAGCCACCAGAATGTGTTTATCAGAAAAAAGCAAATCCATATGTAAACTGTGGGGGGGAACTAACAATTTTAAAAGTGGCTGACTCCACAAAGACCTGGATGGTGTTTTAATCAGTATCTCTACCACAGCCTGTTTGTTAGAATGGAATATAGGTTTCATGTTAAATAAGTCATCCTGACAAACCACTGCCACTGCCCAAACTGGCATGTTCTCTAGGAAAGTGATGCCTTTTTTCTTCTTGGAGAACCAGCACAAGGGCCATGGTGCGAAAACCACCTCCCTTTGAATTAAGTGCCCATGCTGAGCCCTATTGCTGCATCTGTGAACAACTGCAAAGAGTTAGTAGTGACGCAGTGACCTTACCAAAAAGACCCACCATTACAATCCATGAAAAAGATGTACCATAAACAAATGGTCTGATTTTATCCTTCTATTAATCATGGCCCTGTCGTGCTTGCAGCATCCTCCCCAGAGGAAAGGAAATTTGCTGGAGAACTAGAGAAAACTATTCCTGGGGCCACTGTTCTGCATGCAAAATTCAGCAGGTGAAACATTTCCATCACTTTGCTTACCTAAACTTTTTTATCTGATAGAAAAGATCAGATAGGTGAACTCACAGTTCAATTTAGCTTGTAGTTGGCTATAAAAAAATAAATCTTTATCCAGTTCAAGACCCAGAAATATTGTTGACTTAATGGGGTTTTCAATTTTATCATAAGCCAAAGTGAGGCTCTAACTACTGATATGCCTCAAGGAATGTAACAATAACTTCCCAAATCTCTTGCTTCCCATTCTTTACAATCAAAAAATTGGTACGGTGGTAATCCGTGTGCTGTATGAGGGGCCTTTGTTCCCAGAACCACTGTGAAGCTGTGCTAAACTTTGTGAAGCTGGTGCAGGCCACCACACAGTGCATGGACATGGTCATGTCAAAATAGTAAGTGCCCTCAAAGTACATGTTTAGCAGGTGCCAATCCTGTTCCTTTATAGGGAGTAAATGAAAAGCTACTAAAATTTACATGAATCCCTTACCAGTCAAGTATCATTAAATTGATGAATAATCCTTATTGCATTATCAAGGGATGAGTACTAAACCCTAATGTATCATTTGTTCATGCAGTCATTCACTAATGCTTTGAAGAAGTGCAAGATGGTGAATCAGCTGAAACTCACCCTTCAAGTTTTAGGTTCCAGGCCAAGAGGAAAAAATCTAATTCTTTTAAATGAGGGAAATTGAAAGTAGCATGGGATTCTTCATTCACAAATGTCCTTATCCAATAAAATCTTGAAGAATACCTTTTTGCCTTGAATGGACTTCTTACATATTAAAACATAATGACGCACATCTGATTTGATCTGATGAAAAAAACAAGGGTAAAATTCACAAAGGCTTGTTGATCAGGATAGTCTTTTAAATAAAAGCTAGGGATCAGGACTGATGGGCAAGTGATTAATCAAATTATTGTTATAAACTACAAAAATAAAAAGATTCCCTAAAGCCACAGAAGGAGCTTCTTCACCTTTCTTATAAGTTTGTTGTGGTATCGCTTTGCTTAAACATGGAGTGTTGATAGCCTTATCACCCTTGGAACCATCTTTGAACTAGCATCAGCTAGCTGAATGTCTACCCCTTTCGATGCAAATAGACATAGGCAAATTCACGTGCTGGTCATTAACATTATCTTATATAAAACAGTCCTGATTGTCACCAATCCATGATGATACCAGAGATCTGTGAATCATAACCCTTCAGCCAGGTATTGTAGTGCAATTCATCTCACTTCAGCTGATTGTTAACTGTCTTAAGTTTCTGAAACTTCTGGTCATACAAAAGCTAGGACAGTCCTTGTCTCGGGTTAAGGGTTCCTTAATGATTAAGAAATAATTCAGTGAAGACAACTCCTGTAAATGGTCCTCTCAATACTTCTAGCCATGAAGTGTACAAAATCCAACCACCTAATTATCCCACTATTTTTTCCTAATCTTATAGGATTGCAGATGACAGATCTTTGAATGCAGGTCCTTCAGAATCCAAGATACATTAGAACACATCTGCATCGATCAGGCCAAAAGCTATTTTGTTCACATATGTTAAGTAGTTGAATAGCTGATTCCACATTTGCCAGCCAAGAATACACAAATTGATGAATGATCCTTATTCTGTCATCTAGGGGTAAGCGTTGAAACCTGACAACCTATTTGCTGATGACCTTTGACGAATAAAATGCCAACGTAGTCCCTTCTCCAGATTATTTCTTTTATCAATAACGTAATGTCTGCAGTGATTTCTGAACATTGCTAAACAGCACCGAGACTGATAACATCTATGGAACCATACAAGCATTCCTCCTAAATGATCAGCTATAACACTATTTGAAAGCTCACCTGTTAATAGTAACTGAGGAAACATGAGACAGGTAGGGCCAGTACCGTCAACATTTTCTTAGGTAGACTCTGGAGAGGCCACTGGCATAGCAGGAATACCTCTGTCCAACACCAACTGAAATAACATGGAATGCTCTTCCTGATTGAAAACATCAATAAAATCTTCTAAATGTTCATCTGCTTGTTGAATACAGTCTGATTTAACTGGGTCCCTTTACCTGACAGTGCTAAAGAAGGCAGGTTTTCATTTAGTGGTACAGCTGGATCTTTTCTTGTCTTGTACCTCACTTCCTTGGGAATGGACCCCGTCTTCAAAACTGCTGCACTAAATATTTGTTGAGAACTCCCCTTTGAAATGTATTGAGAGACCTTTCGGAATGCTCCAGACTTCCAGTAGTTAAGTCATCAGGAATGTCTGGTTCTAGGTAGAAATTTGTTGTCATTTATCCCTAATGTTTTAAATAGAAACAATTATCTTAAAAGAGCAAGAAGAATAAGTAATCAGTAAAAAATAAAAAGGGGGGCAAGAAAGCAGGGATACAGATATTAACTGGTATCTTGTCACATTCAAATGAACAAATAAACATAAAAGTGGTAGAGTAGCTTCTACAGCTGCACATCTGACATACAAAAACTATGACAAAAGCTACAAATAGAGTACTAAATATGACAAGATTAACCATAAAAAACTACTAAGCTAGGACATACACAGCAGTTGAAAGCTACTCCATTTGGGGACTAAGTTAACCATCAGGCAAAGCCACGACTCACCCTAAAGTATGCTATAAAGGATATGAGTTTGTTTATTAGTTAAGCATGCCATATTACCAAATAAATAATATTACACAAATGCAGCCCTAAACAGATGTAGGAACCTATTAGTGGAAAATAACCAATTTGCCATCTACAAAAGAAAAAAAATATATAACTGGGAATCAAAAACCAAACCTTCTTGACTTAAGATAAGGACATTACTACTTGGCAAATAAAAATACACATACTACCAACATCAAAATTCCTACATTAAAGTGAAAAATTAATTCATAGAAAACACTGTCCTTATTAAAGAAAAATGCTACAAATATCTTCATTGTAACTTGAGTAAAAAGATAGTTCTATATTTTATCAAATTAGATTTTAAACTCTTCTTCTGCATTTATTATTTATTATGCATGCATTTATTTCATATACCATTTGCATCTATATTATAAGAATGAACGCTTAAAATGTCGAACACATCTTTGTCGACACTTTTTAAGTGAACGCTGTTATAAGCGAAAGCTGACAAAGTTGAAACCAACATACTCAAAATATTTTAGTTGTCCAACACCAGTCCCCACTGCTGCATTGAACATGAACTGAAAACACAGTAAATTTCACTTGTGACGAACACCCTAAATATACACTACAATCCTTCCTGTTCGTAAAGTAAATGAAGTAACCATACCAATTGGCAACAGTAAATCTCCAAAATGACACTTGACCAAAACAGCAATTTCCCGAAACACAAACCACTTAACAAACAATCACACATTTTTTCTCAAATTTTTGCAGGGGCGATGCGCCCCCTGCACCCCCATGTGGGGGGCTGCCTCCCCCCGCACCCCCAGCTAATTATATATACCAACTCCAAGATCAATCACACTAAAATTAAGGTAGACATGCATAATTCATAATGTACACATCTTTACATCACTGCTACGTTTGCGTGTGTTGGCCAACTATGACATTTCGAACTTAACGTTTTAGATTTTTTTAGAGCTTTTGCTTATAAGAGCTTTCACTTAAAACATGTTGACAAACTGGCATTCGACATTTTAAGCGTTCATTCTTATAATATAGACCCTATTATTCAATATTTTTAAATGTCTTCTGTGCAATGATTAGAAGTTTAAAGAAGTACATGTCAGACAATTGCACCCAGGAAAAAAGAAACTTCCTTAAATAAGTTCGGAGAAAACAGGCTACTTGACTACATTACTGCTTCTTATTTCTACATGAATTTAGAACAAACAGGATTCATGTGATCAAAATTACTGCCAGCATATTTACCAAGTACATACTTCAAGCAACAACCAGAAATCATCTGTAATCAAGAGTTTTGAGTGGGGAAGCATAAAAAGCAAGCTCCCTGAGCATGAGGTGGAGAAATCAAAAACTGCACTGCAGCCAGCTCAAGTGGGAAATCAAATTCAAAAGTGTGTCCAAACAACTATTTGTCCAGCAGACCAATGGAGAAAAGGGATGTTTTTTTTTTCTTTTTTAATTCAATTAATCTGGTTCCCAAAACAGCAAGTATGTACATTTAAGTCTCACAGTAGAAAAAGTCTGAACAAAACCAAAATAATGAGGGGACAAAGGCCCAAAATCTGACAGATTTTTAAAATGCTTTTATAACTAGGGAAATTGCTAGAAAAATAAATTTGCATTATTGTGCATTTACAGAAGACTATGATTGAAACTCAGACATGTGTTATTATTTAGTGACTTTGATCCTTAGAAATTTGCTGGCAAACTACACCTTATACCAAGCCTGCACATTCAGTGTAGTTAGAATAGTTTCAGAAGTATGCCAAATAGTAACAAACCACTAGGACCTAACAAGACAGCAACATATCCAATAAAAATTGGATGACTGAGGGACTAAAACAACACCAAAATGGTAGCAACATCCCCCATTAGCCCCACAACAACAAGAAAATAATTAAAAGCAATGAGACAACAAGCAAGACTAGTCACACCCATCATCATAGACAACCTGCTGCAACCCAACCAAACTAATAGCGGGGAAACTCATTGCATAAAAGCAAAGGACTAACATCCATCCAAAGCAAAAACAAGCTTTCAAAAACTCAGGTAGATAACAAATATGCACAGAAAACAAAATGCTCAGTGCACAACAGTACTGGTGCAAATACAGGCCACCAGGCAATCGATCCCAGTCAGACCCCAACAGAAGAGTGCAACTGGAGCATGAACAAACCAGCCAAATGAGTAAGTTGGCTCACTTTGGGTTAAAATGACTGAAACCCTTTTTCCTACCCACACACTTTCTAACAAATCCATATGACACTTGGGCCAGAATCTTACTTCTTGGTCACTGATAGGCTGAAGGGCTGGACTGCTACACCAAAAAGGTGGTGTAAGCCTTACAGACTAATAAGAACAGCCTCCTCAAGACTGGTAAGAGACACCGTGAACCCAATTCAGTATATGATGTAAACTTAATTTGGCTTGGAATCTGGTTCAAGGATTCCCTAACCAAATCCTGACAAAAAAGTCATTTCATTCTTTAGTTTTATTCTTGGTGCTCAAACTTAATAAAAATAGTTTCCCATTTGTGCAAAAGTAAGACAATTACAACATAGAAAGTCACAAGAAACAAATACGTAAAAGCAATTTGTCAAAATGCTACAGCAGTCCAAAAGTCACAAGTAAAAGACAAGCTGCAAAAGAAGTAATCCATGCTAAAAGGAAGATGTGCCACTGATATTTATTTTAAAATAGCACAAAAAGCATATACAAGAAAAAATTCTTAAAATAATTTTCTAAGATAAAGAAATCCCTTCATGCAATCATAAACTGTTATAGTCAGAAGAACTAGTAAAGTATATACGATGAGTCAACAGAAAGGACAGCAAAAATATCCATAATATTATGTAATTCTTAAAGGGTATAGTTAATAAAAGCCAAGATATTTGAGCTGAATGCTTCCATAGTTCAATGGTCTGAAAAAAGGCAGAAAATAAAACACATTTTCATTCTTCATAATAAATAATAATTGGTACTTATCACTACCAGGGTGTCCAGGAATGAAACTGGCATTTAATATCTTGATAGAATTCTTGCCCATCATCTGAGGTGTTAGTGAGAACAAGCTGTTCAAAAAAAGCAAGATTTTTTTCTTCATTATCCTGTTAACATCAAGATAGCTCTACTTCTTGGCCATCTATTACTGAAGAGAGCAAAGACAACAAAACTAAATTCCATTGCTGTGTTTTTGTTTTTGCTGAATGTCAGAAAAGTATTTCAGAACTTACGTCTCATGAAAAGAAAAACTGGATGGAAGGAAATTGTAGAGTTTAATGTTAACACTTTTATCTTTTTTTTTTTTTTTTGTTATTAGGTAAATAGTTTATTTTTTTAATCTCCTGATTTCTCATCTAAATAGAACCATCATTGCATGTGACAACTCAAAATTACTAAAATTATGGTATTTTGAGTTAGGGTATTCATCATGAAATGTATTGAGATCAAATGTGTACTGGCCCAAACGTTTATATAGATATATATATATATTCACAACTCTGTTAAAAGTGTTTACATTTTGATATGAAATGTATTTATTTTTCAATCCAGTCTTTCTTGGTCTGTATCAAAACATGAAAGACATGATGTAATGTGTAACACTAAAAATGGTCACGATATAAAATTGGTGATTTTAATGAGACTACAACAAATTTTCTAAAGCCATTTTGCCAGAATGAATTCCATCAAATCTGTTTTTCCAGACTGGTTGGGCACTTACCAAAGAAAATATAAGTTATCTAAACTAGAAGAAAAACTACTCCTGTGTATATATAGTCTATGTGCAATCACTGATAGGGATGTTAGAATGTGACTGGTTGTGTACAAAACCTATATAATGCACAACAGCCATTGTGAAGCATGTGTAAAGGGCATATGGAATCCCACATTCCCTCTCTCTGAAAAAAAAGTCTCACATTATCGCTATGCACAAAGGAGGAAATTCAACAGTCATTACTAACTTTATACCCATAGCAATGTTATCCCCCCTCTCTAAAGTACCAAAGGAAATATAAGTTACCTAAACTAGTGTAAATTAATGGTAGGTTGCAGTTATCTGGTGAAGCATGGGGCTCTCTCACATATGGTTGAGAGACAGAAAGAGTATTTCTTATTTATCAAAATGGTACTGGTGAATTGTATTTTCCAGTTCATGTTTCTGAAATGTGTGATAGCCAAGTCCTAAAATATATTTAAGACAAACAGGTAAATGAATAGGCTAGAAGTACTGTTATTCTTGAAGGATATTATAGTATCAGCTCTCACGGAAGCCCTGTTTGATGATGCCAATATCATGAGACCGATGTAAAGTAGATTTAGGACTATCCATTACACTGAAACTTTTACTGTTGGGCAACCTACTTGATCTCGACTAATGCACCAAATGAAATTGTACTACAGTTACATTTCAAGTGTTCCTGTTAAAAGCTTGAGGACATAATTATGATCTGTGGGACTGCACAACTAGTAAGAAAATATACTAGCTTAAAGACTGCAATAACTTGATATATTACCCCAGCTATGAGTTGTAGCATTTCTTTAGTTAACACATGTAAGTAGCAGCATTGAGGAACCCATATATGTTGAACGCAGGAGAACAAAGCCCCCAAGAGAAAAATACTTGAAAACTGTAATTGTGAGGTGTGGAATTTGCTGATATTGCCTTTTAATCATTTTATTTTTCAGTGTTTTGAGACTTGGGTTTTGGCACTCTCATACTCCTAACAGGCAGTGTTACTCCTGGCCCACCATAGAGCATTTGACTTGTTATACCTCTCACTTCTATTATGGTGAAAAAAAATACTGAAAATAAGAGGCAAAGCATTTGACTGGTTTCAGAAATGCATATCCAATCATACTTAGCTGACAATGTCACATAAAAAGGCTCCTTCCCTTACAAAGTGAAGATAGGAATTTGCCAGGTGCTAAAAGGGTAACCAGTGGTTAAATTGTTCTCCTGTTTCTGGTTCAGAGGCTCATACATAGCAGAGTTGCAAAAACGGTTGGATCTGTTCAGTGTAACCCCATAATTTCTTACAATGTCTTTTTGGCATGTTCCTCACTAAGGATCTATATTCAACTTAAGAAACCTCAGTGTTTCCTCACTAAAAATATCTCATGTCTAAGGATCCCTGGCTACTCAATTATTAAAATCCCTGTCCCTCTACTCAGTGTAATAAAGACTTTAGGGGGTTGATGTTTGCTTAGATCTACTATGCTATGAATATTCCAGAACTCTTTGAACTCCTTCACCTAAACAGAACTAGTGGTGGAGCAATCACCTGGTCTAATGACCTAAACTTACACTACCATATCAGCAAGGCCAAACAGCATGACAGGTAATAACTGACCCAAAATATTCCACATTTGTAGAACATTCTCCCCGTACATATCAAGGAGAGTACTTCCAAAACAACCGTTAAAACCAGTCTGGATGATTAAGTGGGAAATTAACATGTTTCACATGGGATATGTAGGTGAAATCTACGTAATGGAGGGCATTATTTGTATCCCATCAGTACTGGATGATGTGACTGAGCTTCTTGATTCTCTCCTTGGCCATAACATTAGCAGGAGCCTATGAACCAAAACTCAGTTCTGGTTACATTATTATTCTCTTTATTTATCAAAACAATGGTTAAAGTAGTGGAGAAGTATTTCACATAAACAGCAGTGATGAGATCTCTGCCATGTGAAGTGTAAATTAGTCTCCATTCTTAGTCCATTCCATTAAATCAAGTATAAGTACTCTTTGGGGCAGATTCCAAAATATTGGCACAACCCAGCAGAATGTGCAGAGTAATGTAGAAGAAATCAGACAAACAATGTAATAAGTAAATTAAAAACAATGCAAAATTACCATATAGGTGAGATGTAATTGGCAAGTACAGAAGCAAGATGTAGAAGTGGTCCTAGATAAGCGCAGCAATAAAAACAAAGAGAAACATCCATCATGCTAAAAGGAACACTGCAAAGGAAATCACAGTCTTTGGAAAAGGCATATAGATTGTAAAATGAAATGCAGATGTGTTGCAGATGATAAATTAAGTGTATGTTATATAATGGATCTAAAGGCATGAAATAAAGGTCATAGGCAAAGGTGGAAAATTCTTAGCCGACAGCCTAAGTAAATACGAATACCACATAAATATGTAAATATATAATTATGTATAATATCAGAATAATGCAGATTCTACCAGGAAGCTGAGGACATTAAAAAAGTTAGCAAATGTTGGTGATGTGACAAAGAGTGAGGGAGACAGAACAGTAGATGCTGGGTGAGACTAAAGTGGAGATACATATGATGGCAGAAGGTAAAGAACAGTCAATTTTTTTTTAGGCATATGAGCCATTGTTTAGCTGACTGTAATCAGTGCTTTGTCCATGTGATGTGGTAGTGCTTGTACTGACACATGGATGCACAGCACTCTGCAACACACATCAGTGTACTACTTGTTCCCTTTACACATGCTTCACAATGGCTTTTTGCATTTATTTATTTATTTATTTAACATTTGTTTACCAGGAATGTCCTACTTGGAATAAAGCCAATTTTCAGTGGAGGCCTGGGGAGAAACCCTTCAGATGCATCTCTTTGTAAAGTGGGAGGAAAACAGAGCACCCAGAGGTCACCCACGCAAATGCATGGAGGACATGCAGACTCCCCATAGAAGGACCTCCAGCCAAGAATCAGACTGGAGAACTTCTTCCTGTGAGGCGACCACGCTACAGCTCTGCCACTGCACCGTCCAATTTATATATGTTCTGCACACAACGTCACATTCAAAACATCCCCTTCATTGTTGATATGCTAGAGTTGCTTGTACTAGTACTCTATCCCTAATATGCTACAGTTGCTCATATTAGTACAGCATACACAATGATTTGTATTATACTTCTGTACACTAAGCATGTTGTGATGTTGGCCTAACGTGGCTATAGCAAAACAGCAGGATATCAACAAGTTGATTAGTCATGTATATCATCACGAAAACAGGACTAAGTATGGATTCAAAACCAATTGCTAAACTATCTCCAACAGGAAGAACTCCTATCCCCCTGTATAGATGCAAACACCTCAAAAAACAAATTTCTACTAGGCATTCATTAGTGAACCTTCCTAAGCTTCCATGCTGCATTGCGGGAAACTCAGTTGCAAACTAGGAAGTGTCGCCATGGTTATCACCCCTAACCTTCAGTAGAATAAGCCCCTCTGTTAATCCTAGAGCAAAATCTGGTCAATCTAGCCCACTCCCCAATAGTAGTTATGGGAAAAACCTGCCATATTGGACAATCAGTTTCCTACCATTTCTCCAGACAGCACGAATCACATGGGCATCCTGAGGTAATGTAGTAATTGTCTCATGTATACTGACAACCACTTACTCCTAAAATAAACACATGTAATATGTGAGAAATGTAATTATACTATGAATTTGGAATCAGTTCTCTCATGTAACAACAAACTTGACATCAAACAGGTTGTCAGCACACACATAAACCCACATATGGGGAGGCACTCAATAGAAGCCTACTAAAAGATCAAAGACCTCCCAAGAGCAAACCACTTGCACACACTGCAAAGCAAATAGAATCCACTACACATAACAACACACACACACACACACACACACACACACACACACACACACACACACACACACACACACATGCACAGACACACACACACACTTGTGTCTCAGCAAATAAGCCCTTAAGGCAAAACACCTCAAAACCAAATGTCATGGTCATAGATGACTCCATCGTGAGACACACAGATGTCCCCCTCACCAGGCCGGACAAGGAGAAGCTCATGGTCAGCTGCCTATCAGATTTCAGGATCCATCAAATCACACACTCAAGTAACTCAACAACAATACTGGTATGACTCTGTCATAGTACATGATGGGGTGAATGACTTGAGATATACGTGTCTGAAATATACGAAGAGAAACATGCTGAAACTCTCAGATTATGTGTCCCAGGAAAGTATGTCTCTAGCCCTAAGAAGCATTCTACCTTCACCCAGGATGAAGCCACAATATAGACAAAAAAAATGATTGATTTCAACAGTTGGCTTAGCTTCTGGTCTCAAGTCTAAGAGGATACAGTATCTGTCAGCCTGGCAAGACATGGTTAACAGACCACACTGCTTTGCCAGAGATGGTCTTCATCTGTGTTCTCTAGGCTTTCAGATACTGGCAAAGGCACTTGCCTCCCCCATAATACCTTTTTTTGGCACTGTCAAAACAACAACATTTCTACCATAAAAAAATCCACCTGAGACAAACTCAAGGTTATATGCTGCTTCATGTTAGGAGCCTAAACAAGAAACTACACTCCCGGGAAGCACTCCTCACCTTGGAAGATCCTGATGTTTGTGCAGTCACTAAAACATGGTTCAAGTGCCGCTAACAGCACCCTGCCCATGGAAGGCTACAATGCCTTCCACATGTTCAGACCCCAAAACAAGTGTGAAAGAACCAAATGTAAAGGGGTATCCACCTTCACTAAAGCCAAATACACCTTGAGACTGGTTAAACAGCATGACTCACCTGAGCTACTCAGGTCCACCTAACTATTGGTAGAACACCCTACCACATCATTGCTAGCTACAGGGCCCCCACTATGAACCAAGAAAGGCACACTGCCTGGACTTACTAGAGTCACTCACTATACAGCCAAACATTTTGGTCATGGGAACTTTCAACTATCCT
Source organism: Protopterus annectens (assembly GCF_019279795.1). Taxonomy (NCBI): domain Eukaryota; kingdom Metazoa; phylum Chordata; order Ceratodontiformes; family Protopteridae; genus Protopterus; species Protopterus annectens. The sequence goes on from NC_056726.1 coordinate 1,889,174,626, forward strand.
TCCATTGACTGGGCAACATACATGAGCACAAACATGCTTGTCTGAGGTTACTGGATCTTGTCAATACAAATGTCCTGGAACAAGGGGCTCAAATATCCCAGAGTTAGTACTCACCAACATGGGGGGGGGGTCACTGCACTACCCCTTGTGTGTTGCCCTCCCTGGTAAAGTCAGACCATAAATCCATCGCATGTGAAGTAATGATCAGACCTGACACCCCACAGGAGCAAAAGAGCTGAAAAGTTTCTCCAAAGCAAACTACAGCTTACTAGCGATGGCATAAAAAGTTTCAATCCCCCCTGCTAACACAGCCAATGTTGATGTCTATGCAGAGGAGTACACACATGCCCTGTAAAACCACCTAAACAGCAGTATTGACTCAGCTGTACCTGACTGAATCAAAACCAGGTCATCCTGAACAAACAGGCCACCCTGGTGGACCTCAGTTAGAAATAGGTTATATAACAAAAGGTTAGAAACTGATGTCTAAGAACAAGAGGAAACTTACTAAGCAGAAGAAGAATACAATCCACAGCTTGGACAAGCAAATCCGGTATCTTGTAAAGTCCTCTAAAGCTAGTTATGAAGCTAAATTAGCACCCCTAGCACAGGATAATCATAAGGCATTCTTTAGCTACATCCAAAATGTAAAAGGGTATGCCCACATATGTAACAAACTTATAGTGGACAGTACTTCACATACTAAACCTGAGGAAATTGCCAAAATGCTAATGACAGATTTGGTGCAAATTTCACCCCCTGTTCCCACCCAAAGCATACATAACAACAACCCTAATATCTCCAAAGAGCAAGTAATATCCACACTTTCCAAGGCCAAAAATACAGGCTCTTTGGGACCAGATGACATCCCATTCTGCTTGCTAAACAATCTAAAACAAGACCTAGTGGAACCACTTGTCACTCTCTTTAATCTTAGCCTGAGCACTAGCTTTGTTCCAGCAGAGTGAAGAACAGCAACAGTAATCCCCATGCACAAAGTGGGTCCACCATCCAATAGGAACCATGAAGCAAAAAACAGACCAAAAAATGAACCACAGATGGCTACAGGGTCCATCAACCAACCCTGGGAACTATAGACTTATAAGCCTAACCAGCCTTACCTGCAAGGCCATGGAAAGACTCATCAGAGACCTTATCAAGAAGGATATAGGTGACATTCAAACTCTTCACCCGACCCACTTTGGCTTTGTTCAGCATAACTCATGCATATTAAACCTGGTAGACTTCTTTGACTATGACACCAAAGCCCTGGATGAAGACAAAATAATACATACTGCTTATCTTTACCTGGCCAACGCTTTTGACACAATCCCCCACTCCAGTATCATTGGAAAACTCTCCCAGCTGGGGATTAACCCATGCTTCACTAGATAGGTAGCCAACTGGCTCACCGACAGAACACATACTGTCAAAGTTGGGGATTCCACCTCTACCAGTAGACCTACAGTTTGGAATCTATTTTTGGAAGCCAAGGTGAAGGTAGATGGCCTGTGGCTTACCACAGGCCATCTACCTTCACCTTGGCTTCCAAGGTGAAGCCAAGGTGAAGGTAGATGGCCCGTGGCTTACCAGTTTCACTGATGATTGCAAACTGGGTGCAGTCATTGTGTCCCCAAATGATGTTAGCATATTACAAAAGGAGGCTAACACAGATAAGTGATTGGTGCCAAAGCCATGGACTAAAACTAAATGCAAAAAAGTGCATTATAATTCCCTTTGGAAAAAAGGAAGTCCCTGCAAATTACAGAATTGACAGCACCCCACTAAGCTCAAATCCAGTGGTGCAAGATTTGGGAACACAGGTTGATAGCAATCTAAACTGCAATCACCATGTGTCCACAGTGGTATGGAAAGTCTTCTACATTGCACATCTGATAAGTAAAGGCATTGCATCCAAGACTAAGAATGTTATAACTCCTCTATACTCGACTCTCATCAGATCACTAATAGAGTACAGTGCTCCCTTTTGCATGTACCTCACCAGACACGTATAGCAGTTGGAGACACCACAGAGGTTTCTCACCAAGAGAATTCAGGACCTCAAAACCATGACCTACATGGAAAGACTGAAAGCCCTTTAACTGTACTGTATATCCTACAGGCTGCTAAAAGGTGACTTGTGCCTGATCTACAGAGCAGTCTCTGACCCTGCCCTAATGGAAATGCTGCACATTCACAAATCAAGTGGGACAACAGTCATTCACTTCAGGAATCTCAGCCTAGCCTGTGACATTAACAGAACATACTGGCGAGACAGACTTAGCTCCTAGAGATTGATGCACCTCTGGAATAAATTCCTAATTCACATGAACCAGAGCTCCTCAATGAACCTATTCAAATGCAACCTAAACAATTGGATAAATTCACTTCAGGGGTGGCACTTATGTCCCTCATGGACAGGGGCAGGAGGTGCTGATCATAGTCTCACTCTGTGAATAACAACTATCTAATCAAGGTCAGTTAGGAAACACAGGTATAACCTGGCTAGGCTTGTAAAGACCCTAGGGCCATTAGCCTAGTAACCTCCTATGAACCTATGAACCTATGAATAACATTGCTTCCATTCTTCCCATAGTACTAACACCTCACTTCTAACCTATATAGATACTGTCAATAAACTAGAAATAATGGCAAACTAGTATCCTTATTTCTTGACTTGTCTAAAGCCTTCGACAGAGTTTGTCACAGCAAAATTCTAGTTCAAATGTCCTCACTAGGTCTCTCTCAGCCCACTCTACTATGGTAAAAAAGTTACCTTTCTAATAGGTTTTAGACAACAAAATGGCATTCCACCTTCTCTCCATACCTCCCAGTTACCAATGGTGTAGCCCAAGGCTCTATCCTTAGTCCCCTCTTCTTAAAAATTCTCAACAGCACCCTCCACAGAACAGACTTTCCTAGTACAGAACACAAATGACTCTGCACTCATTTGCACATCTGACAATGTGGCACACCTTCAAGAAACTACTCAGATAGTTTTAACAGCCACTGAAACATATCTTTGTAACTCAAAACTCTTGCTCAACCTCAAAAATAAAGCAAACTACTAATTTTTCACCAAATCCCTCTTTCATGAAAAAAACAAAATTTAAAGTCCTCTCTCTTAAAAATACAGCCATTGAAGTCATTTCTCCAATCAAATTATTAGGGACAATGGTGGATGATTATATAAAATTCAACCTGCATATATAAAGTTGCATCAGAAAAGCTCATCAAAAACTAGAGATGATTTACATAGCCAAAAACGTTCTCACCAATGCAGCTAAAACAACACTTCCCACTATTTATCTCCTCCCTACACTTCTTTATGGCGCTCCCATCCTTACTAACCTCCAGGCATCATGAAAATTAACTTGAACAATGCTATAACAAAGTTGCTAAATTTGCAGCAAATATTCCTTCAGAACATACCACTGGATAGCACTAAAAAGCCAAAATTGGTTAGAACTACCTCATCAACTAGTGCATATGCAGCTTTTTGTTACCTATATAGAATTATCCAGAATTCATCTGCTTTTCTGGCACTAAATACCATTCTATGCAACTAAGTTTCCTGTCAGTCAGTATGATCCAGTGACCAAAAACTCCTGTCTGTCCACAGACTAATCAAAACTGCAGGGCATAGTCTGTACCTTCAGCATGTTGCTAAGGTCTGGAAGTACTTACCCATAGCCATCAGGTCAATACCCTCCTTCCTGTCCTTCAAAAGCATTCTGAAAGGCTTCCTAGCCAAAAATCAGGCTTTGTTCTTATTCAACATCAGGATAAACTATATCCTTAAACATGAACAAGTACTTATTCATACCTTATACCGTCTTACTCTCTCTTCTTCACACTCTTCCTTACTTCTGTCAAATTTTCTCCCCTGGCTTTCTCTCTAAATATACCATAAGCCTGCTTTTCCTCTCACTTTATACTGCAATTCCAGTTTGTATTGGTGATGCAGCGGTAGCGTTGTCGCCTCACAGCAAGAGGTTCTCCCATTCGATTCTCGGCTGGAACACCTTCTGTGTGGAGTCTGCATGTCCTCCCCGTGGTTGAGTGGCATTTGAAAGACATACGTGAATGGGCGTGCCTTTGTTGAAGGTTGGGCGTCGGGCTGGCACCTCTGCACCATAAAAATCGACTGCCAATCATTAGCGGACTGGAGTTCTGCTGTGGCGACCCCTAACTGGGAAAAGCCGAAAGAAAAACAAAACGTTATATTAACTTACCTTTATTTTTTTTTTTTCATAAACTAACATTTTTCTAAATCTTAACTTGTACCTATTCTTAATCAATGCTTTCATATTATGTCTAATTTGTATAATTATTTAAACTGTAGATGTTTTGTATTATTTTTGAAGATTGCAAAATTGTTGTTCTTATAATGATTTGTAATACTTCTACTTTTCTCCTCCCCTGAAAAATGGGCTCCTACTCAGTCAGACTTTCCCAGTAATCAAATGTCAAAAATAAATAAATAAATAAGGAGCACTGTGACATCTGCAACCGAGTATGACAATTCAATTTAGTAATGTGAGCACTAACATATAACATAAATGAAGAGCTGATTACTATTAGCTAAAAAGTGACACACATGCCTCAGGAAATGATCACTGCACATAAAATAGAGGTATATCTACATATAAAATCATGTTTGTGCAAATAAAACACATAACACAGTACTGTACAACAGCTGCAAACATGCGGTGAACATTGGTGCATCTACACTTCATAAAAAGTAGTGTCATATAAATCCTTATGTACTATGATGCAACCACAAGGAAACAGATGTGATGACTGCAAAAAATATGACACAAGCATGCTGTACATGTGTAAGAAGGGAAATATGAAAATGCATGTGCAGAAACATAATGGCATATCATGATGTTGATTAATGTATCTATAACATACATAGGAGAGCATGGCCATAGGAAGACCTGCTGTGAATGTGCAACACATGTGGATGTGTTATGCAGCAAGTTGACACTGTAGTCTAAGGGTAAATTAAAAGAGGTGCAAGTTGCACCCAAGGAAAAGTTATAGTGTATCTCACGCATGATGCATACAATTTCTGGATGCGTGGAACTCTAAGAATACACAAACATGCAGATGTGTATAACATTGAAGACATATTTTTGAAGTACTGCACCCCAACAGTGGTCAGTGGGACTACATGCACACATAGTCATGTAAAAACAACATAGAGCAATGATATGATACTGTGCATCATGACAAAATGCCTGGACCTGTGGACAGTGTAATCCTTGGGGAAGCAAAGTGCACTGCTGTAGTGCAATACAGAGGAGTCAGAGACATACTTGCAATGACAAGGGTGCAAAATAGTTTCAAATATATTGCACACATCACTCCTGCGAATATTAGTATAACAACCACAGTAGTGTCATTACTCCCTGATGTACGTGATGTCTAACAAAAGATACTTCAGAAAAGGAAAGACAATTCCTATGTGAAACATTGTCATTAACACAGCTGCATATGCTGGAATTATAGTACTTCAAGAAAGGGAAATATGTATGGACAGAGCATGCAAAACATTGAGAGGAAAGGCAGACATAAGCCACTCTCTAACAGCATTGCAATTCCCCTGTACACATACAGTCTTGATAAGATGGGAATGTTAATAAAGTTAGGAGTCAAAGGAGAAAATATGCTTCTGTGTTTATCTATGACTATAGTTTACCTCATCACAGAAAGTCCTAGCCATACATATGCAGTGTTAGTGTGTTCATGCAGGTATCAGTGGAAACCACTGCTAATGTATTGCACACTCTGAATACAGTATTTGTGTTTGAATGCATATTGTCAAATCAGATTACTCCAAAGGACAGATTACTCCAAAGAAAAACATATCTCTCAGCAGACATCTGCTGGCATTCCATATGAGTTGCACTTTGAAATATTCTGCAGAGAACAAGAGGCTATCATTTCACAAGCAGTAACAGGCATCAGATTTGTGCAGCAAATGGTGATATGACAATGGATACCATTTGAGAATGGCCTGTGGCATATTACAAAGGAAATGACAGGGGAATCACAACTGTCATATGGGAAATATGCACAAATGTGTAGCATGACACATAAGAATTCTAAACTGTATGAGAAATACATGTAGGCTACAAAGCATGGAAGGCAAACATAGGCTATACTTGCAGTCCTGAACTATGTCTTGGTAGGGCCAAAAGTCACAAATAAGCTCAATGATGATGTCGTGGAAGGAGTCCTACATTGTTTGCATCTGGGTATGAAACCCATCTATCACAACTTCTCTCACCTGGAATCTCATGTTGTCAGGGGATGGTGGAGGCTGATGTCACTGGTCTGCCAAAGTAACAGAGTGTGATGATCCAGGCCTCTCATCATCTGTGGTTGCTGCCTCTTCATTGGACTGCTACCATTTTCTCAAGTTTTGGGCATGTCCTTCTATAATGTTCCATCTACAGGATGGCTGCAACTCCATGCAGCCTCTGCAAATTACAATGAACACAAAACAGTGGACAGATCAGCATTACATGACATGCAATTACTACAGCAGTATGAAGTACAACATGTAATGCAACAGTAGCCTCAGTGCTGTCAGTCATATATGCACATCGCAGTTATCAGAAAAGGTGGACAGATATGCCTAAATATATCAACACATAAGTGAAAAAGTACTAGCCGTGCTAAGCAAATCCTGGTACTTATTGACACTGAACATGCATGATACTCAGTTTACACATGTTTTAGGTACCTCTGATAACTCTGAATCTAAGCCAAGTACTATGAAATTCTAAATGCACTTTGAAGTAATGTCCCACAAATAAAATGTTATGTCTACCATACAAAAAAATATGTGGAACATTAAGGGACACAGGAAAGTAATGAAATGCTGAGGTACAGGGAACAAAGACATTAATTATATATCCATTACCACAAATGGGGTGCCAATATCTTTATACCTGATTCATATGCACCAAATATGTCAAGCCTCATGTCATATAAACACTTGAAAGAATGACATACACCCCTGCTGGTCATAATGGATGTAGGTAGTGCACATTCTAAAATAAGTGACGTAATTAGGTCTGTTAATGCTAGATACAGAACATTACCTGCAGCATTGATTTTGCTACATACTGAGAACAAAATCCAAGATCCCACACATTCAGGACACATCCAGGTTAATTATCAATTTGCATGTCACACAGACAGGAGCACATTGGTATTCCCTGTAAGTATCACAATAACATCCTGATACAAAGTAGTCTATAAAACCATGGCAAGTGTAAATGCCAAATGCAAACATATCTCACCTCACTATATAACAATTAATCTGAATAAAAAATACACATGTTGAGCATTGCTATATACCTCAGTGACCTGTCAAGCTCAGTATGCCTGTAAAAAAAGATAATAATCATTGCTTTGTTCAAGTTAGAGGTTGCTTGACAACGTATATTGTCGTTATGATCTGTGGAAATGACATATATCAATTTATACAAATTGTCTGTCAACATGAGTACAGCTTAAAGCATATTGATCACTTTCAGAAGCATCCTTCTATTAATATTTATTTTATTTTCAAACAAATAATTGTAATGTATTGCTTGATTTTTCACAGACACTATTTCTTTTTTTCTCTAACACCACACCTACAAAATGTTTCATGTTATTTATTGGCCAATGATGTACATGAAACTGCTATATATTGTGAGTTAGAAGCAGCAGTTTATGTACCTATTTAGAGGGGCAATTTCTTACACACATTGTGGTTTCACTATTGAATTATTATGTTAATTTCAATGTGAGATGTTCCACCAAAGGGAACAACCCACCAGCTTGTTTTTCATTGGAATTAAGAAACTACTACCAATGAATTCAACATGGAAATACAGAAGCTCACACCATGGTTTACAGTGGATTCTGTCTGTAATGATGGCATACCAGGCATTATCAGCTATAAGAAGACATGAGGGGCCAACCTATGAACAATTTAAAATGGATTAACTACACACATTTGGCATCAACTGATGTATAACCTCCTAATATGGGTCTACCTGAAAACGTCCACAACGCCGACAACAAGAACACCGACACCAGAAGATCGACAATGGAGAAGACCGAAAGTTGAAAATCCCGATGCTGAGAACACCGACATGTTAAGGTAAGTGTGTGATAGGGACGGACGTTAGGGTCAGGGTGTGGGTAAGGTAAGTGTGTGATAGTGACGGACATTAGGGTAGGGTGCTGGTCAGATAAGTGTGCGATAGTGACGGACTTTAGGTTTAGGGGCAGGTTACGTGAGTTAGGGTTAGGGTGCAGGCAAGGTAAGTGTGCGATAGTGACAGACTTGATGGTTAGGGGTGGATTAAGTGAGTTAGGGTTACAGTGCGGGTAAGGTAAGTGTGCGATAGTGACAGGCTTAAGGGTTAGGGGTGGATTAAGTGAGTTAGGGTTAGGGTGTAGGTAAGGTAAGTGTGCGATAGTGATGGACCTTAGGTTTAGGGTTTGGGTTAAGTTTAGTGCATAGATAGTTGCGTATGTAAGGTTTAGTGTAGGTTTGTAAGGTTTTTGGTGTGCTTGTGTTGTGTGTGAGTTTTTCAGGAAAAGTATTTGTTTTGTTGATTGTCGGGATTGTGGTTTGTCGGGCATGTGAAGTTTCATGTTTTTGAACTTTCGGTTTTGTCATGTTGGTTATTTCGTTGTTGGTGTTTTGGCGTGTCGGTGTTATCAGGTAGACCCCCTAATACATATGGTATAATCTTATATCTTGCTCCAAAGATTTGTTTTATTGACTCACTATAGCTCATGACAAATACACTTCTTAGTGAATAACATAATACAAATAAACACATCCCTCAGAGATTTACAATAACTGCACATTACATAGGGCATGACCTATCCACTCCATAAGTAAATTTGCTGCTGTAATTGCACAATTCCCAAGCCACACTGCATCAAAATCCCTGTCAGTCTAAACGTGTCATAGTGTGAAGCACTGGCATAGACTATGTATAATTACAAGCTGTGCCACAGCAATATGACTCCCTAACCCTTTTGGCAAATTAAAAATAAACAAAAGTACCCTCTGTGATTCTAGGGGAAGTGTTTGTGGAGGGAACCACAATGTAGTCCTCTGCCTGGATAGTAATTGTATATACATGCATTGTATAGATGTCGTGGTGGTAGTCCAAAACAGTAGCAACACTATAATATTAGTAGCCTGCATGTGATTTCAAACATCACACAAAAACTCCTTATAGAAAAACTGACATCCGCTATGCAATAACACACAAATCCTGTAATTTGTATATAGTACAAAATGACATGGGATCATCTGTGTATACAAAAAGATCATTTACATATGTGCAGCACTGCAAAATTCTTTTATATGTGATCTGTTGTACTGCATGAAACATGCAAGTGGTTTTATGGTTGACTTAAAGATATGTAGAACATTCAGTAGATTTTATATTTATCAACTGATGTTGAATGATGGGGGAGCAAGGAATACACATATGCATTTGCTTATAACATGAGAAAATGGTACAGCTAATCTGCAGGACTCATGAAATTAAGGCTCTGTTTTAAAGTCCTCTAATTGAGATGCTACTCTTCCTACCTCATTCCTATTTCTAGCACTCAATGTGATGCATATGATCCCTCATTATGACTCTGTTTCTAGCAACATCTTCACGGCCTTTTAGGAGGCATGAGAAAATAATATTCAGGACATAGTAAGGGGCACAATGCTGCTAGCAATAGCACATCTATGGCATTGAGAAATTACAATATTGCTTAAAAATAAATGTTGAATTTGAGTTGTTTTCATTAGTATCCATATTACTTCTCACAACAACTTGCCCGACAGAGTCATACAGCACATTTCATGTGAGCTTCCTTTCCAAATTTTTACAATATAATTTAAATATATAGGTTATATTTCAATTTTAATTGCAAGGAAATAGTCACAATTGATATTTTAGTGGATTTAATACAGACATTTATGATATGTATCATGAACATACTGATTACTAAGTTTATAGTGACATGCAGACTAATGCACCATCACTCAAAGATTTAAGACAATTGCTATTAAGCTCCTAAAGTGGAGATCAGCATTTGGATCCTCATGTCTTTCACCAACTTATACTATGGTTGAGAATGCTATCTGCTGTTCTATACTCACTAACTCTATATAAGACCTCTGACCTCTGAGCTACTTAAGTCTTCAACAGTAATCCTACAATCCAGTGCAGATTACAACAAATATATATATATATATATATATATATATATATATATATATATATATATATATATATATATATATATATATATATATTTATTTATTTTATTCATTTATTGCAGTTGGTTTACCAGGATAGTCCATTGGGCCATTGAAGAACCCGTTTTCAATGCAGTCCCGGGGAGAAAAGCTCCAAAAAAGAAAATAAATGTACATTAACATTTGACAGTAAATATGTAGGTACATAATATAAAAGAACATAAGCAAAACATAAATGTACTTAACATTTGACAGTGACAATCTTGGTACAGGCTAACGAAGGAATAAAAGCAAAACATAAATGCATTTTAATGAACAAACATAGTAGATGAATAGAGTAGAATTTGTTAGTACAGGGCAAAGGTAGAGTTGGTTATGTGGGGTGGGTACAAGAGCATTCCCATTGAGATGCTAGGTGTACAAAAAGTGACTTCTTGAAGGTAGAGTGGTTAGAGGTAGTGCGGATGTTTGGTGGTAGGGAGTTCCAGAGGCGAGCAAGGCTGAAGGAAAGGAGGTTTTTGCCTGGGGAATGAGTCGGTTTGTGGATCTCTAATAGATTTTGATTATTAGACCTTAGAACTCTATTTGGATGGTGCATTTTAAAGGCAGAGGAGAGGGAGGGACAGTTGGAGGGGTTTAGAATAAGCTTGTGAGCTAGAGTTAGTTGATATATATACTTAATATATATGTGTGTGTGTGTGTGTGTGTGTGTGTGTGTGTGTGTGTGTGTGTGTGTGTGTGTGTGTGTGTGTGTGAAATTGCAATATATACAGCATTACATGAACAGCTGTACATGAGAAAGGATGTGTACTTACATCACTTCATTAAGCCTGACTTTATTGAATCATCATTATATCGAACTCCAGAAACAATGAAAATGAACCCCGGGAAAGGAACCACTTGACCACCAAGGTGAACCTTACCCATCCTCCACTGTAGTGTGATCTTGGAGTTGGTATATTTAGTTAGGGGTGTGTGGGGGCAGAGAACCGCACATCTGGGGGTCGGAGGGGGGGTGAAGTCCCCTACTTGGAGTGTTTTTTTTGTTTTGCTGTTTGTTGTTTTGTCCTGGTGGTTGAGTGGTTCCTTTTCTGGGGTTCATTTTCATTGTTCTGGGAGTTTGATGCAAGGAAGATTCAATGAAGTCAGGCTCAATGAAGAGGGATTTGATAATGTGAGTATTCACTGTTTTAAAGTAGACCCATATATATATCTGTATATATATATATATATATATATATATATATACATATACATATATATATATATATATATATATATATATATATATATATATATATATACATATATATATATACATATATATACTACTGAAAACTTCCGAACTGTTAAAAACAAAAACAGAAATCCAATGAATAGACACTGAGCCAGAACTGTTATTTGCTGAGTGCTTTCGTTCGCTTTATTGGTAACAATCGAACTTCATCAGAGCAAAATGTAATGCATTTGCAATACTGTGCGAGCTTTAAATAGTCTAACTGGTGTAAAAAATACTTCACTATGATTGGTAGATATGCTACGCCAATGCAGTAGTATTTGGACTAATGAGAGACACTGCTATAAAACAAAAGGTTTTATCTGCTAACATCCTGCCACTAGGGGGCGGGCTGTAACTTTTTAGTTGTACCACTTTAATGCACATTTAATGTTGAGATTCTCATTGAGCCCTGGTGGGGTATCTGCTTCAAGGAGGAGTTGCCATCTTAATTCCTTCAGCTCCAGTAGTGTGTTGCAATCTCCAAAAAACTGCTGGACCTGTTCAAAGACTAGAAATTTAAAACAGGTGAAGCCATTGCAGCTGGTGTCATGTCTGCTTAATGCATTGTAACTGTCATTATGCCTGATGGCTGCAAGGTGTTCCTTCACCCTGTCTGAGAGCTTTCTAATTGTTTTCCCAATGTAGAAGGAAAAACACTGGTTGCAGTAGGCTGCATAGACTACAAAAGTTGAGTGGCAGTCGTGCTGGGCTTAGAACTGCACCGTGATGTTGCAGTGTTGAAAAGTGTAGGATGTGCCTGAGTGTATGAAAGGGCAGACTACACAATGCTTGCAAGGGCCCATACCTTTGGGGTTTTGTGGGTTAGCAGGCTCATGGGGGTCTGCGCCATTCCTGAGTATGGGGGTCTCTTTCCTTTCAAAGGTTTGTTTAAGAGTTCTGGTCTTCTTGTATGAGAAGACAGGCTCATTACCCACTATCTGATGGGTGTTGTGGTCCACTCTTATTATGTTCCAGTTTTTGCCAATGATATCCCTAATGGGTTGCATATCTCGGCTGATGGGGATGGGGAAACTACACTTTCTGTTCTTGGGTTCAGTAGTTCTGGTGGTCACCCGGGGGGTGAAGCCATGGGTAAGGATGGGTGGGTGTCTGTCTGATCTGTGGGAGGCCACTTCTTGAAACACATCCTCTACTAGTTGTTTGGGGTAATGTCGGCAGATGAACATTTCTGAAAGGAATTGGCTTTCCTTGAGGAAGGTATCATCGTCAGAGATGATCCTGGAGAGGCGGATGCACTGCCCTTTGAGCACATTCTTCTTCATAAAGAAGAGGTGCTGACTATTGAAATCCAGGAAGTTGTTCCTGTAAGTGTTCTTCCGGTACACATTGGAGGTAAGGCTGCCAGTGCTGGGGTCAATGGTTAACTGAGTATCAAGGAAGGAGATGTGGGTCCCTCGTCCTGAGACTACAAAGTCTAGGTATGGGATGCTGTTTGTGAGAGTCGTAAGGAAGGTGTCCAGCTCGGTGTTGTCACCCTCCCACACGAAAAAAATATAGTCAATAAAACGACGGTATAAGTGGGCTTTGTGGAAGCCTTGTATATGGGTCAAGGTCTCCTTCTCCCATGTGCTGAGGACTAGGTTGGAAAAAGAGGGGGCCATTTTGGACCCCATCGCCACCCCCTTGGTCTGTAGGTAGATGGCTCCATTGAAGCAGAAAAAGTTGTTTTTCAGAACCACTGTGGTTATAGCTATAAGCATTTCAGTTTCAAAAACATTGTATTTAGCATGCTTGTTAAGAAACAGTTCTAACGCTTTCAAACTGTCCCTGTGGGGGATGTTGGAATATAATGCTACTATGTCTAGCGTTACTAACATGCAGCAAATAACAGTTCTGGCTCAGTGTCTATTCACTGGATTTCTGTTTTTGTTTTTAACAGTTCGGAAGTTTTCAGTAGTATAAGTTTATTTCTTCCTAGTCTTATTCGGTTTTGTTTTTCTTAATTATCTTCCTCCGAACACACCAATGGATAGCACACTATGTATGGAACCAGGCTCTAGTAGCCAGTCTTTATTCAACAGCTTGCAGGCACCCAGCCAGGATGACGAGACACTGCTCCAGGAGTACCATGCCACCCTAAGCAGGGCACAACACATCCTCGACAGATGCAGAGTGTTGCAACCTGAAAATGGAGGCTTCCCCTTAAGCCTCTCACCAGTATCCAACTCCAGCCTCTCACCTCCAGCCACACCGCCCAACCTCAGAAACCAACTGAGTGAACAGAGGCCTTCTGCAGCCACTCCAAGAGGCAACCAGATAGAAACTCCACCACCTAATCCAGCCACGGAGTCCATTATACACTTCGTAGAAGGTCTCAGAGAAAGGAACCCATTCCTTCACACAAATGGATTAAGGGACGCATCACAGGCAATGAACAGGACTGACTCGCAGCAGATCAACACTACCTGCAGAAACCTCATCTACAACCTGGAAAGGAAACTAATCACCTATAAAAACATTGAGTATGACATCTTCTTTTTAAGATCTTGCGTTCACCACAAGACCGTGCCACAAGGACTCAGATTTTACAGATTCCCAAATGGGATCACGAAAGACACAGGCATTTTCGCTGACCTGGTCAAGCTCTACAACGAAGCAGGCCTTTCCTCACTCAACCTGCTCATCACTTACAACCAGGAACGGCTGGAATTAATGAAGGAAGACATCCTCAAACTGCAGGAACAAATCCTAACGCAGCCTGACTTTGGAAACTACAAGCACCTTTTCGATAATATTACTCTCAAAATCACCAGGCACGTAGCCACCCTCATCTTCAGGAAACAGAAAAAGCTCTACCGTGATCTACAACAATACCGGGACAACCACACATACAGACTCCCTGATGAAAGACATCGGGGAACAACCAACGGCTACACAGTCAACCCCCAATGACCACCACCACATCCACAGGATCACCTCCACCTCCTCCACAGGTTACAGCTGCCACCATACAACAAGCAGAGCTTATCACCAACCCCCCTCCTCCCATACCTACTCCCATGGCAGGAAGCCCAGCCAGCGGGGCTAACAAGCTCAACAGAGAGCAACCCCAGCAGCCTTTTTTATGGAAACAAGGACCAGACAGTCCAGCCCTTAGCACGGGGGCAACTTACCTGAACAACGGGAGAGGGAGGGGAGGACCGAAAACCACGGGCAGAGGGAGAGGATCGAGCTGCTGGACACATGTCGGCAGAGCCATGAACACCAGGAGCTCCATGAGGAGGTACTAGGGGAGCGGGAGTTGCAACTCACCAGCACACTTTTCAATTTAACTAACAGAAATCTCTCGGAGGCCCACATGAGCTTATTAAACAAGGGCTTCTCCTTTTTGCCATCACAAAGAGCACAGATCACTGACGTTCTGCTGGATCTCAAGCTTTATCTCAGAAAACTAAATCTGAAAGTGCTTCTGAGTAACACAGAGGACACAGACTCAGAATCCTCTGACGTCCCTGATACACTCGGGGCCCCCAGAAAAAAGAGTCTATTCACCCCAGCCCTCAACAACACGCTTTCAGCCTTCCAAAAAGTGTGTGAGCAAGATCTCAGAGGGCTTCTTAATGAGCCCCACTCCAACAAATGGTACAGCCTCTCACCAGTGGAACTGGACGCCATGCGGGACTTAAGCCAGGA